>NC_065921.1:47191307-47257062 GCF_024586455.1 Bactrocera neohumeralis
ATAACTGTTGTTTGTAAGTCCTAAAACTAAAGAGTCAGATATAGGGCTATATATACCAAAGTGATCAGGGCGACGAGAAGAGTCGAAATCTGGATGTCTGTCTGTCCGTCCGTCCGTCTGTCCGTCCGTCCATCCGTCCGTCCGTGCAAGCTGTAACTTGAGTAAAAAATTGAGATATCATGATGAAACTTGGTACACGTATTCCTTGGCTCCATAAGAAGGTTAAGTTCGAAGATGGGCAAAATCGGCCCAATGCCACGCCCACAAAATGGCGGAAACCGAAAACCTATAAAGTGTCATAACTAAGCCATAAATAAAGATATTAAAGTGAATTTTGGCACAAAGGATCGCATTAGAGAGGGGCATATTTGGACGCAACTGTTTTGGAAAAGTGGGCGTTGCCCCGCCCCCCGCTAAGTTTTTTGTACATATCCCGGAAACTACTATAGCTATGTCAACCAAACTCTATAGAGTCTTTTCCTTCAGGCATTTCCATATACAGTTCAAAAATGGAAGAAATCGGAAAATAACCGCGCCCACCTCCCATACAAATGTTATGTTGAAAATCACTAAAAGTGAGTTAACTGACTAACAAAAAACGTCAGAAACACTAAATTTTACGGAAGAAATGGTAGAAGGAAGCGCACCCAGGCTATTTTTATACTCTCGCAACAATGTTGCTAACGAGAGTATTATAGTTTTGTTCACATAACGGTTGTTTGTAAGTCCTAAAACTAAAAGAGTCAGATATAGGGTTATATATACCAAAGTGATCAGGGCGACGAGTAGAGTCGAAATCCGGATGTCTGTCTGTCCGTCCGTCTGTCCGTCCGTCTGTCCGTCCGTCCGTGCAAGCTGTAACTTGAGTAAAAATTGAGATATCATGATGAAACTTGGTACACGTATTCCTTGGCTCCATAAGAAGGTTAAGTTCGAAGATGGGCAAAATCGACCCACTGCCACGCCCACAAAATGGCGGAAACCGAAAACCTATAAAGTGTCATAACTAAACCATAAATAAAGATATTAAAGTCAAATTTGGCACAAAGGATCGCATTAGGGAGGGGCATATTTGGACCCAATTGTTTTGGAAAAGTGGGCGTGGCCCCGCCCCCTACTAAGTTTTTTGTACATATCTCGGAAACTACTATAGCTATATCAACCAAACTCTACAGATCCGTTTTTCGCATTTCAAAAATGGAAGAAATCGGATAATAACCACGCCCACCTCCCATACAAGGTTATGTTGAAAATCACTAAAAGTGCGTTAACCGACTCATAAAAAACGTCAGAAACACTAAATTTTACGGAAGAAGTGGCAGAAGGAAGCTGCATCCAGGCTTTTTTAAAAATTGAAAATGGGCGTGGCGCCGCCCACTTATGGACCAAGAACCATATCTCAGGAACTACTAGACCGATTTCAATGAAATTCGGTATATAATGTTTTCTTAACACCCTGATGACATGTACGAAATATGGGTGAAATCGGTTCACAACCACGCCTTCTTCTAATATAAAGCTATTTTGAATTCCATCTGATGCCTTCTCTGTATAATACGAGTATAAACATTAGGAACCAATGATGATAGCGGAATAAAACTTTACAAAAATACGGTATTTGAAAAATATTTAAATGACGAATAATGAAATCTCGATTATCACTTTACCATGCGAGAGTATAAAATGTTCGGTGACACCCGAACTTAGCCCTTCCTTACTTGTTTAAAATTGAAAATGGGCGTGGCGTCGCCCACTTATGGACCAAAAACCATATCTCGGGAACTACTTTACCGATTTCAATGAAATTCGGTATATAATATTTTCTTAACACCCTGATGACATGTACGAAATCGCCTTCTTCCAATATAAAGCTATTTTGAATTCCATCTGATGCCTTCTCTGTATAATACGAGTATAAACATTAGGAACCAATGATGATAGCGGAATAAAACTTTACAAAAATGCGGTATTTGAAAAATATGTAAATGACGTATTATGAAATCTCGATTATCACTTTACCATGCGAGAGTATAAAATGTTCGGTGACACCCGAACTTAGCCCTTCCTTACTTGTTGTTATATGAATTATTATAAATAAATAAATAAAATAAATATTTCCACAGACATACAGGTAGCCGATATCCCGACAAAGCCGTTGCCTGCAGCCAGATTTTTGACTTTGGCAGATGCAATGGGTCTTAAAAACCAATTTTTTTATAAATATATATATAATACATTACTTACAATATTATTTGTAATACAAAAATTGAATTCTTTATTTATAAGTTTTTTTTTTATTATTACTATTAACCAATGCCCTTATAAAGGTTTTTCCTGGGTTTCGTTTAATCTCGGAACTTATTTTTGATTTCATTAAAAAATTATTTCTGGACAAATGTTGATCATTACTTTAGAAATCGAATCTGCTTTTTGTTTTAAAATCCTAACATACATTTAAAAAACTAGACAAGCTCAAGCAAGTGATTGAGCTGTTTTGGTGATACATATCTCCTTAGTACGCAGGCATATCTCTCCTTTTAAGGCGTGTTTGATTGCAGAAATGTACCATAGCATGAGCCAAAAGGTTTGGGTCATCTCGGAGTTTAGATATATATTTAATTCTGCTGTATTCTACTTCTTTCTTTACCATAGAAATACCTAGGTCTTTATGGATATTTTCATTACGCATGTACCATGGTGAACACGTGATTGTTCTAAGCATTTTGGTTGGAAACTTTGTATTATATCAATATTAGTTGCACAGGTCGTACCGCATTATATAAAAGTTACTTCGTTCGCTTGGGGTACTAAAATATTGTTCATTTTTACTTCCGGACACATTTTTGGTCTTAGGGAAAACGTAACATGCTTACACTTTTTTTCATTCACATTTATACGCCAGTTGGTTATCCATTCATCGACAGACCTTAAGTGCTCGGCTAGTATTCTTGATGCCACATATTGTTACGGCTCACTAAAGCTGTGTCATCCGCAAAAGTTGATGTTAATACATTATTATTTGAATATCAATAACTAATTCATACATTTTTTTATCATTGTCAATGTATCTTTTGAGCATACATGCAAAAGGTACAGTGACACATTAGATAAAGAGCAGAGAGCAAGTGACAGAATCAGCAGTTTTATGGTTTTCTCTTCTCTAGTTCAGTTAGTTAAAATCATTATTTAACAAGCAAAATTAACACATTTGGGACGAAGAGCTACCGTTTCATTCAGAAAGGAAATTATATTTCTTCAAAAATTATGCCACTGAAAACGAAACAGTCAATAGCGACCGTTATCGCGTCATGATAACCGACTATTTTAAGCCTGAAATTGAAGCTCATGGTCTCGGTGACATTTGGTTCCCACGCATCCCATCAATCAACGGATTTATTGAGAGAACACTTCGGTGAGTAGATAATTCACGTTTTGGGCCGGTCGATTGGCCACTAAGATTGTGTGATATCATACTGTTAGACTTTTTCCTGTGGGGATGTGTAAAGTCTAAAATCTATGCGGACAATTCCGCTTCGATTCAGGCTTTGGAGCAACAAAAAGTCGAAATGCTCGAACGAGTCGGGTAGCCGCAGCTAACATTTGAAAGAGATAACCTGGAGAAAATAAATGCCAAATAATTTTCTCTCGAATGATTATAAACATTCACTATTAAATTTAAAGTTCTGTGTTTTTTCTTTAAGAAAAGTTGGGAACCTCGAAATGGGTCATCCTTTATATACAAATTAAACGCTATTTCGTTATGTGCCCGCGTAATGATGATTATGTACAGGTATTCCCTTTTTTTTGCAAAATCACCGTCGATTTTGCAATATATGTACATATGTATGTATTTATAACTTAAGAACGCCTGAACCGATTTGGCTGAAAATTGCTGAAGAGTTAGCTTAAAACTAAGCAACGAGCATAGGCTAATTTTTACCGTTTTATAACAAACAAACAAAGTTGTATTTCCAATCATAAGCATGTGTTCAATATTCATGTAAGAATCATTTGAATATTTTTTTACTTTAGAAATAAAATAACATCACATAGCTACAGCCAGAGTACGAACAGACATTCAGAACAAATCAAATAGAACATGCAACCTAAAAAAATAGCGGATTAGCTACAATGTTGAGAAAATGTTCAATCACTATTTGAGATAAGCGCAAGATATGATGCCAGTCCTAAGCTCCACGCGAGTATTATATTTTTCTAAAATCGTACTTTTCAGATCATTAAAAATTTTATAAGGGTAATACCCTGAACAACTATGTAAAATATTTAAATCAGCTTATTTGATTGAATTTCAGTGTGCTACACAATTTTGTTGTATTCGATCCTCAAAACAAATTTTCCCTTCAATGAATTATATTAAGTTTTTAAACCACTCACACGAAACTTGGATTCTACGAGTATTATTTTTTATAGTATACACCTGCCGGCGTTGTAGTACGCTCACCTGAGTGAAGTAAGTCTGAAATAATGGTTGTCAAAAAAGTCTTGCGGTATTTTTATTGAATTTTTTTTTTATTGAAATTGAAATGAATTTTTGATGACTCATGCCCAGCTCTTGACCGATGCTACGGCTGCTACTATGCCGGTCAATTTGCGACGACAGGCCTTCCGGAGCGTGGCGCATCTTCGACCACCTCTACACCAAAACGAAAACGTTTGAACCATCGTTGTGCCATGGAAATGGAAACTGTATCGGGTCCATAAACTGCACAAATTTTATTGGCGGCTTGAGATGCATTTTTGCCTTTATCGTAGAAGTACTGTAAAATTTGCCGTATTTTCTCTTTATTTTGCTCCATGTTTGCGACGCTATAACTCACGAACGACTTAAAAGAAACGACAATCAATCAAACAGGTGTTAGCGCCTGAAATGAGCTTTCCAAAAAGGTATAGCATGACCCGATGCGACGAATAAAACTAGAACTACGCCCTTTCAGCGCCAACTAGCGAAAATACCGCAAGACTTTTTTGACAACCTATTATTTTCTCTTCGCCAGTATGTACTTACATATCGGGTGATTTTTTAAGAGCTTGATAACTTTTTTAAAAAAAAAAAGCATAAAATTTGCAAAATCTCATCGGTTCTTTATTTGAAACGTTAGATTGGTTCATGACATTTACTTTTTGAAGATAATTTCATTTAAATGTTGACCGCGGCTGCGTCTTAGGTGGTCCATTCGGAAAGTCCAATTTTGGGCAACTTTTTCGAGCATTTCGGCCGGAATAGCCCGAATTTCTTCGGAAATGTTGTCTTCCAAAGCTGGAATAGTTGCTGGCTTATTTCTGTAGACTTTAGACTTGACGTAGCCCCACAAAAAATAGTCTAAAGGCGTTAAATCGCATGATCTTGGTGGCCAACTTACGGGTCCATTTCTTGAGATGAATTGTTCTCCGAAGTTTTCCCTCAAAATGGCCATAGAATCGCGAGCTGTGTGGCATGTAGCGCCATCTTGTTGAAACCACATGTCAACCAAGTTCAGTGCTTCCATTTTTGGCAACAAAAAGTTTGTTAGCATCGAACGATAGCGATCACCATTCACCGTAACGTTGCGTCCAACAGCATCTTTGAAAAAATACGGTCCAATGATTCCACCAGCGTACAAACCACACCAAACAGTGCATTTTTCGGGATGCATGGGCAGTTCTTGAACGGCTTCTGGTTGCTCTTCACCCCAAATGCGGCAATTTTGCTTATTTACGTAGCCATTCAACCAGAAATGAGCCCCATCGCTGAACAAAATTTGTCGATAAAAAAGCGGATTTTCTGCCAACTTTTCTAGGGCCCATTCACTGAAAATTTCTTGATTGGACTTTCCGAATGGACCACCTAAGACGCAGCCGCGGTCAACATTTAAATGAAATTATCTTCAAAAAGTAAATGTCATGAACCAATCTAACGTTTCAAATAAAGAACCGATGAGATTTTGCAAATTTTATGCGTTTTTTTTTTTTTAAAGTTATGAAGCTCTTAAAAAATCACCCGATATATCTTGTGATGTCTTACTCATCAAAGAAAACCAGGAGACATTTACTTGATACTGTAGATGTGATTTCAAACGATATATGTATGTATGTATTTCCCAGAAGGAATATAGGAGTTCGTAATCTATGTATTATTCATTGCACACTTATTTTATTTTAAGAGAATTCTTAATTTGTTTGTATTATTTAACAAGTAAGAAAGGGCTAAGTTCGGGTGTCACCGAACATTTTATACTCTCGTATGATAAAGTGATAATCGAGATTTCATTATCCGTCATTTACATATTTTTCAAATACCGTATTTGTGTAAAGTTTTATTCCGCTATCATCATTGGTACCTAATGTACATATATATTATACAGAGAAGGCATCCGATGGAATTCAAAATAGCGTTATATTGGAAGAAGGCGTGGTTGTGAACCGATTTCACCCATATTTCGTGCATGTCATCAGGGTGTTAAGAAAATATTATATACCGAATTTCATTGAAATCGGTTTAGTAGTTCCTGAGATATGGTTTTTGGTCCATAAGTGGGCGACCGATTTTCAATTTTAAAAAGAAGCCTGGGTGCAACTTCCTTCTGCCATTTCTTCCGTAAAATTTAGTGTTTCTGACGTTTTTTGTTAGTCGGTTAACGCACTTTTAGTGATTTTCAACATAACCTTTGTATGGGAGGTGGGCGTGGTCATTATCCGATTTCTTCCATTTTTGAACTATATGTATATGGAAATACCTGAAGGAAAAGACTCTGTAGAGTTTGGTTGACATAGCTATACTAGTTTCCGAGATATGTACAAAAAACTTAGTGAGGGGCGGGGCCACGCCCACTTTTCCAAAAAAATTACGTCCAAATATGCCCCTCCCTAGTGCGATCCTTGGTGCCAAATTTCACTTTAATATCTTTATTTATGGCTTAGTTATGACACTTTATAGGTTTTCGGTTTCCGCCATTTTGCGGGCGTGGCAGTGGGCCGATTTTGCCCATCTTCGAACTTAGTCTTCTTATGGAGCCAAGAAACACGTGTACCAAGTTTCATCATGATATCTCAATTTTTACTCAAGTTACAGCTTGCACGGACGGACGGACGGACAGACGGATTTCAACTCTACTCGTCACCCTGATCACTTTGGTATATACATTGATAACGGCTCAGCTTTTACTCGTAGCAGTTAGTTTCATCTGGCGGCTTCTAGATCGGTAAATAGCTAAGGCAAATGCTAGAGTGCGCGCGTAGTGCGAGGCAAGACGCAAAGCGAACGCGAGATCGTGACAAATGTAAATGCACACAAATGCCTGATTTTATGATTTACGGTAAATAAAGCTAAGAATATACCAACAAAATTACCAGCTGGGCTTTCATAGACGCGTGCTTTGAAAATAAACGGCAATCAAAGAAAAAAGCAAGAAAAGAAAATGATTGAAGCGGTGGAGCAGAAAATGACTGTTACATACATATTATGACGCAAGGTTTTTTAGAAACTGATTCTGAAAAAAGTGACGACACAGAATGGCAGCAAGCAACAGGAAGAAGCAATATGTTAAATCAGTTTACGGGAGAAGAAGAATTTTTGGCAGAAAATATTGATTGTGATGATCCATTTTCAATTTATCAGATATTTCTGTCAAGGAATCTCCTTGAATTAATTGTATTCAAAACAAATCGATATGCCAATGGTGTACTCAACGAGGCAAAATTTTTGCTGAAAAGAGAACTAAAAAAGTTACAACGTTCTGACCATTTTGCGAAAATAAACCACCGCTTTGTTTAAAATGTTTAAAAAAAATTCACAAATATTAATAAATATATTTAAAAATTTCTTTTGATACCAAATAGTTTCATATCATTTAACAAAACATAGTTCTGAATCAAATATGAAACCTTAGTACCGCCCTTAACGTGTTAAATAATAAAACAATAAATGATAATCGGTTTTTAATTTAAACTTTAGAATAATTAAAGGTTAAATACAATATTTAGCATCCTGACTTGTTGAACATAGTTTACATTTTTTACAAATTTATCGTAATATCTTCAGTTCACAGGTAGAACTTTCTTATCTGTTTCGTAGTACTATGATACATAGTAATGGGAATCAATGAATGAATGTAAAATTCAATATCGATTGCCCAATCATGCCTTTGTTGATACAACATATTTTTCCTCTATTTGTTTCAGAAAATAAAAACAAAGAAATGAAAAATAAAAATATTAATATTATACAATATTCTAATATACATAATTTAATTATTGAATATTTTTCAAATAAAAAATCATTCAAAACACTTTTGTTATTAGGTTGAAAATTGATATTATATACATACATTCCTAACAGGCAACATGTTATTAGCGCAAATGGAATGGGCTTTAATACCTTAAATATGCTTAATATTTTTATGGTTTTCACTTATTTAGTTTTTTATTGCGATATTTCCAATAACTTTTAGTTATATTATTATAATATTTTCAATTATTTTTAGATATATTAATTTTAAAGTTGTAAATAAGATTGCTGGGTTTTTAGTTTATGCTAGTCCTCTACTCTCGCAACAAGTTGCTATCTACGACAGATACGCCTGATCGAGTATTATAGTTTTATATAGTTGCAAGTATGTACAAATGTAACAATTATTTCAAAAGGTTTTTCCAAACGTTTGTAAGTCCTTGTCTGTAAAACTAAAAGAGTCAGATATGGGGTTATATATACCAAAGTGATCAGGGTGACGAGTAGAGTTGAAATCCGGATGTCTGTCTGTCCGTCCGTCTGTCCGTCCGTCCGTCCGCAAGCTGTAACTTGAGTAAAAATTGAGATATCATGCTGAAACTTGGTACACGTATTTGTTGGCTCCATAAGAAGGTTAAGTTCGAAGATGGGCAAAATCGGCCAACTGCCACGCCCACAAAATGGCGAAAACCGAAAACCTATAAAGTGTCATAACTAAGCCATAAATAAAGATATTAAAGTGAAATTTGGCACAAAGGATCGCATTAAGGAGGGGCATATGTGGACGTAATTTTTTTGGAAAAGTGGGCGTGGCCCCGCCCCCTACTAAGTTTTTTGTATATATCTCAGAAACTACTATAGCTATGTCAACCAAACTCTACAGAGCCGTTTCCTTCAGGCATTTCCATAAACAGTTCAAAAATGGAAGAAATCGGATAATAACCACGCCCACTTCCCATACAAAGGTTATGTTGAAAATCACTAAAAGTGCGTTAACCGACTAACAAAAAACGTCAGAAACACTAAATTTTACGGAAAAAATGGCAGAAAGAAGCTGCACCCAAGCTTTTTTTAAAAATTGAAAATGGGCGTGGCGTCGCCCACTTATGGACCTAAAACCATATCTCAGGAACTCCTCGACCGATTTCAATGAAATTCGGTATATTATGTTTTCTTAACACCTTGATGACGTGTACGAAATAGGGGTGAAATCGGTTCACAACCACGCCTTCTTCCAATATAACGCTATTTTGAGTTCCATCTGATGCCTTCTCTGTATAATATTTCCGTAGCATCTATGGTTCGAAATTGGGCGAAATATATTCACAACCACGCCTACTTCCCATATACCACAATTTTGAAGTCCATCTGATTCGTTCACGTTAAAGTATATAAGTTCAACACGAGTGAAGATAACGGACCAAAACTTTTCACAAATACTGTATTTCTGGTGTAGCATAGCCCGAATAAAAATCACCGAGATCAGACCATTTTATTGAAAATATCGGTAAATATCTCAGATATTCTAAACATATTCATAGGAGATGTGTTCCTTCCAACAGTGTTCGTCTGTGCCAAAAATGGGCAAAATCAAGCCAATATTTCTTCTTGCCCCCACATACCTCTTATTTGATTTTCACAATTCTAGTGGACTTTGTGCCGAATATATTGGTCAAATTTTGAATTACCTTAATAAATTTGCATGGAAATATGTTCATACTTAAGTCAACGTGTTGGCCCCCATATACATATGTAATAACACGATTTCTGCCTTTACTTTTTACTTTACGCCGAATATGTATATTGCGTACTTCCTAAGATATCTTTAAAATATTATAAGAATACATATATGTGACCTGGAAAACGGAAAGGGGGCTTAGGTGTCAAAAAATTAATTTTCACTTTTTAGTTGGTTCGGATGGAAGATGAGATGCTTTTTCACGTGATAGAATCCAAAAAGTCATAACTTGTTTGAAAGTTAGCTCCTTTTTCGTGGACCAGGTCACATATTATACATTAAATTTTTTAGGCACATGTAAAATCCAACTATATTTGAAAGTCAGTAAGAAATACTAACGTAAATTAATAGTAGTCTAGTATCAAAGGCACGCAATTAGAAAACCTGCTTTTCAGATGGACCAAATTAGTATTAATTGTTTTAATTTGGCTTATGCGAAAAAATCGCGATTTACAAAGCTCCATAGATAGCTTATGGACGGTTTAGGTATTAAGACACAGATGTGTACATAGACCTAATAATTTACAATATTTAGCATATATATTTAATGGGAATTAGTATTTATTCTTTAAAATTGTTTTCAATGTATTTGGCTGCAAATCCCCTTACTCAAATGTTATTGAATAATTTTTAAAACAAAAATGGCTTACCTACCTGTGTCTATTCATAACAACTCAAACTTTCAACCTTGATATATGGTATACTTAAAAATTGTTTTCACAAATTTTCTACCTACATAGTTTAGCCTTCACGAGCGAACTTTTGCGGAAGATGAACTCCTTTGTTTCAGAAAGCATTAAAAAAAGCAATTTACGTAGGAGTTTTCCGTGTAAATACTTTCAAGGCTATTAAGCAAATTACTAATTTCTAAGAGATATATATATGTATGTACTATACGAGTATATGTATAATTTATATATTATTATGCTAGATGTTTATACTTTCAGTTACACTAAATAACTTGAGTAGTGAAGTCTACATTTTTAGCTGAAGTTTTAATTAATTAAGTGAAAATTTACCATAGTGGTGTTAGCATCATAAATCATATCAATATAATAAAATATAGAACGAATCTATATCATCATCCACTTGAAAAGAAGACTGAAAGAAGACCAGCAAGTTACCCTAAAAAGAGAACACAGGAGTCATTCGGAAGAAAAATCAGAAAGTATTTACACACTTGTTTTAATAGATTATGATTAAATTATTTATTTTTTTAATAGATTAAGATTAAATTATTTATTTTCTTTAGTAAGATTGAATTTTAAGAAATTATGCCTAGATTAAATAAAAGATCTGTTGTACAAAGTCGACTTGAAAATAGAAGACGTATGCAGATTCTTCGGGCTAACTCATTATATAGAGCTAGTGAGCAATCACATAATACTCAAAGCCAGGCTAATCGCAGATTAGATCCAGAAGTCCGCCTGTCAGAACAAAGTACCAATACAGTTCAACATAGGACAAGGCGACAAAATCAAGAGGTTCGGTCTGCTGAGCAAAGTATAAATACTGTTCAGCATAGGTCTCGGCGGGAAAATCCCGAAATAAGGTCAGCTGAACAAATCATAGATACCAATCAGCATAGAACCCGGCGACAAAATCCTCAATTTCGCTCTGAAGAGCAAAGTAGGAATACCCGAGAACATAGGTCCCGCCGGGAGAACCCAAATCTTCGGTCTGCTGAGCAAAGTATAAATACTGTTCAGCATAGGTCTCGGCGGGAAAACCCAGAGCTTAGGTCTGCTGAGCAAAGTATAAATACTGTTCAGCATAGGTCTCGGCGGGAAAATCCCGAAATAAGGTTAGCTGAACAAATCGTAGATACCAATCAGCATAGAACCCGGCGACAAAATCCTCAATTTCGCTCTGAAGAGCAAAGTAGGAATACCAGAGAACATAGGTCCCGCCGGGAGAACCCAAATCTTCGGTCTGCTGAGCAAAGTATAAATACTGTTCAGCATAGGTCTCGGCGGGAAAATCCCGAAATAAGGTTAGCTGAACAAATCATAGATACCAATCAGCATAGAACCCGGCGACAAAATCCTCAATTTCGCTCTGAAGAGCAAAGTAGGAATACCCAAGAACATAGAATTCGACGCCAAAACCCTATTATTCGGTCAAATGAGCAGTCTCATAATACCGTAGTACACCGAGAACTTAGAAGAAATCCTAACTATAGACATTTAGAGCGCATACGTGATCAGATACAAAGAGAACGTTCAAGAAGAAATCCTGAAACAAGGAGAGAGGAACGTTATAGAGAAACGCAACGACGACAGCTTATCAGGAGGGGTGCAAGGGAACAAATTTTAAATCAGAGACGTCAACAACAAAATCTGGTCCGTATTCATAGAGAAAACTTAACAAATAGGCAAATTCAAAATGAAAGGCAGTCCCAACGAAATATATTAAACAGAGAAAATAATGTCTCTGATATTTTTGCAAATGGTGGCATTTCAAGAGATTTTCGAAGCATTTATTTTGAAAATATAAAGAAAGGTCCCACCGAAATATGTATTTGCTGTGGGGGATTATGGTTTCCACATCAAGTACGCAAGTTAAATTTCGGAACTATAGCTCAAGTTCACCCAGATGCTACATCTGTTTTCTTTTTAAAGCAAAAGTTTCCTTCTGAAGATGGAAACTACAATTTTTGCTTAACTTGCAAAAATGGGATTGCCAAAAATAACATACCAAAAATATGTTTGTTAAATGGTCTAGACTTTCCGGATATACCAGATTGTTTAAAAAATTTAACCCCTATTGAAGAAAGGCTAATAATGCCTCGATTGCCTTTTATGACCATTCGTCCATTGGGATATCAAGGCCAAAGTTCGATTAAAGGTGCCGTTGTCAATATACCTATTTCTGTTAATAATGTTGTGACATCTCTACCGAGGACTTTTGATCAAACTCATGTGATACAAATTCACTTAAGAAGACGTATGGAATACAATCATGATTATATGACTGATACCATACGGCCTGCGAAGGTTATGGAAGCTTTGCGATTCTTAGTGAATACTCCTCTGTATCGTGAGCATAATATACACATAAATGAGAATTGGATTTCAGGCTTTAATAACCAAGAAGAAGTTCCCTTTGTTGCATCTGCTGAAGATGATAGATTGGTTCAATCTCTTTATGAGGAACAGACTTCCCATAATAATCACACAGACATTCCCATAGCACCCGTACCTGCAGAACTGAACCCAGGTAGTCAAGAGACTCTTTTAGACAATATTCCTATAGAAAACATGGAATATAACCGTTTAGTTATAGCGCCAGGGGAAGGGCAAAGGCCAATTGACATAGTTCAAGATAATAATTCGGAAGAATTGTCATTTGGAACAATATACGTTGGGCAAAAACGTACATGCTCTGAAACATATAGTAAGATAGTACGTTCCGAAATTCGCCGCTTTGACCGCAGAGCGTGTACCATTCCGAAGTTGTTCTACGACTATAAAAAATTAGAACTACTGCAAATTAAGAATAGTACATCCATTTGCCTCCGAAAGTTTTCAGGTCGTAACCGTGTTACGGCTCAAAATGTATTAAATGAAAACTTTGTTCAAAACTTGATTCAACATGATGACGGTTACAAAGTTTTGAAAGGTGTTAGATCCTCTCCTGCTCACTGGGAAGCTGAGAAAAAAAAAGCAATTGCAATGATTCGCCAATTTGGGCTTCCAACCTTTTTCATAACTCTATCGGCTGCTGAATCTCAGTGGGTTGAGCTGTTGGTTATTCTGTCGAAAACTGTTGATTCAAAAGATATTTCACAAGAAGAAGCCAACATTTTATCAACCCAAGATAGATATCGCTTAATCCGCTCAGATGCGGTTACTTGTGCTAGATATTTTGATTACCGCTACCGGCAAATCCTTAAACTTTTTAAAGATAATACCGGCATTTTTGGAACACATTTTGTAAAAAACTATTACTGGAGAGTAGAGTTTCAACAGAGAGGTTCCCCGCATATACATGGCATGTATTGGCTTAATAATGCTCCCAAGATCAACCTTCAAAGTCCTGAGACATTCTCCGAAGTCATTGATTTCATTGACACTTATGTTTCAACAGATAGTTCAGTAAGCCACTTGGAACATTATTTAGATTATCAAAAGCATAATCACAGTCGGTCGTGTACTAGAGAAATAAGAGGACAACAATTTTGTCGTTTTGGTATACCATATCCACCAATGCCTTGCACACAAATATTGCTTCCTTTTCCAGACACAACCCAAGATTTGGAAAGGCATAAGGAAAACTTTTCTAGAATTCAAAATGTTTTAAATTCAACTCTGACTACAGAAGATATATCGAATTTAGATAATTTTGAAAATTTCTTGAGCGATAATAGAATAAACATGTCTTTTGATGACTATTTGTTAGCTCTGAGATCAAGCTTATCAAAACCTAAAATTTTTCTGAAAAGAAAAATGCAAGATCGTTTTATAAATGCTTATAATCCTCTTATTTTGGAACTCCATAGGGCTAATATGGATATCCAATATATACTGGATGCATATGCTTGCTGTTCCTATATAATTAATTATATTAACAAATCGAACAGAGGAATTTCTAGGCTCTTAAATGAAGCTATATCAGAAGTAAATGCCGGAAATTATACAATAAAGCAAAAACTTCAACATATAGGTCATAAATTTATATCAGGCACGGAAATATCTGCACAAGAAGCTGTTTATTGCTGCATTGGGCTTCATCTTTCGGAAGCTAGTAATGGAGAAATATTTATATCTAAATACCTCACGACCAGAGGAACGTGTGCGAATGGTAAAACCTAGGGCGGAACTTCAGAACCTTCCTTCAGATTCTACTGAAATATTTGTAGCTGGTATTTTAGACCGTTATGTGCAGCGGCCCGATCAGTTAGAAACTGTTTGCTTAGCAGATTTTGCATCTATGTTTAAATTTGTGAAATCCAATAGAATAGTGCAAGACAGTGATCATGAAGAAGAAGAGAGGGAAGATAATAACGTACCAGATATTGGGGTACCCATTGCACTTAGAGACGGCAGCGGTTTTGTTAAAAAACGTACCAAACCAATTATTATTCGGTACAGAAGGTTTAGTCCTGATGTGACCAAAGTTGAGTATTTCCGCGAAATGGTAATGCTTTTCTATCCATGGCGGAACGAACAGGAAGATCTTATTGAAAATGATAATGAGCTAACTTGTATAACTCACCGTATTTTAATTGAGGGAAATCGAAAAAAATATGATGTTTTTGATCAAAGAGAACTGGAAAGTGTCTTAGAAAGTCTTTATAATGAGACAGACTTAGAAGAAGCTGTACAAAATGAACTACCTGTTGTGGAAAATGAGTTTCGGGTGTTAGCACTTCCAGAAATAAGCCCTAATATTAATTTGCTGGATTTGCATGGCGAACATACAACAGATAATGGTACTGAATCTGATTGCAATATTAGGCTTATTAAACTACCCCCTTTAATTTCGGTTGAGGAATTATTTTCTCTAGTTCAAAGTTTAAATATTAAGCAAAGAACATACTTGACTCATTTGATGCATCAGATTAAAACAAGTCGACCATTTTATGAATTCATTGGGGGCGGAGCAGGTGTTGGAAAAAGTCGTTTGATATCTGCAATATATCAAGCTCTTAACCATCGCTTCAATTCTACACCTGGATCCATCCCAAGTTCTTTAAAAGTTCTCCTTTGTGCACCTACGGGTAAAGCAGCATTCGGGATAGGTGGACTGACACTTCACTCAATATTTTCTCTTCCTGTAAATCAGCTGAATAGAGAGTTGAGGCCCTTAAGCAGTGACATAGTTAACTCTTTGTATTCCAAACTTGCTGATTTAAAACTAATCATAATTGATGAAATATCAATGGTGGGCGCTCGAATGTTTAGCTATGTTGATGCTAGGCTTAAACAAATTTTTAAAACAAACAACCCATTTGGTGGCATACCGATTATAGTGTTTGGAGATTTGAAGCAACTCTCACCTGTTGGAGATAGGTGGATATTTTCTTCTAACTCTAATGATGCTTACAGCACTTTAGTTGGTTCTCCTTTGTGGGACTTATTCAAATATTTTGAATTAACAGAAATAATGAGACAAAGGGACGATCAAGCTTTTGCTATTGCGTTAAATCGTATGGCATCTGGCACTATGACAAATGATGATATATCATTAATTCAAACTCGGGTAGTTAATTCTGAAGAAGTCCCCGATGATGCGATCCATTTATTTTGGTCAAACGAAGAGACAAATAATTTCAATGCCCTTAAGCTCAGTCGAATTACAACTGAAGCTATTTCTTCAACTGCCAAAGACTCTGTAAGAGGAATGGGTATAGGTGATCAACAAGGGAATATTTTGGAAAGAGTTCAACTTTTCAAAACTTCTGAAACACAGGGACTTCCTTATCAGTTGACACTAAAAACCACTGCAAAATACATGATTACAGTGAATATAAACACATGTGATGGTTTAGTTAATGGGGCAACTGGAGAACTAATGCAAATTGATTATCCAGTAATTCTTTGGATTAAATTCTTGGAACCTTCTGTTGGTTTGATAGCACGATCAAAAAAGCCTCATCCTTTAGAAAGTTCTTGGACCCCAATTGAAAAAGTTATTAGATCTTTTCAATATAAAAGAAATGAGCAAATTATAATTGAAAGAAATCAGTTTCCAGTTGTTCCAGCTGAGGGAATAACCATTCACAAAAGTCAGGGTGCTACATATAATAAAGTTGTCGTTCATACTCGACCCAGAATGCCTAGAGCTTCGATATATGTCGCTTGCAGTCGAGCTACTACGGCAGTAGGTCTCTTTATTATCGGAAATTTTATTCCTCCTAATAAATTTTCTGAATCGGATCCAGTATTTAGGGAAATGATGGAATTGAGCACATCTAAAGCCCTGATTACAAGTTTCGATTTTATGATTTCTCGATCATCAGCACTTCAAATTTTATATCATAATGCTCAGAGTCTCCACGCTCACATTAACGATATAAAAGGCGACTGTCTGATGCTATCTTCAGATATTTTATGCTTCGTAGAAACCTGGAGCACTCCTGTTGAACATTTTGAGATACCAGGATTTACTCTTATAAACGAGCTGAGGATAGATAGCACTGAGACAAGCAACCGAAATAAACGGGGCCTTATAATTTATGCAAAGCATAGTGTTGCCAGCTCTATAGAACCGAAGATTATGAAGAAGATTTATTCAGACCGCAAAGTTTTAGAAGCAGTTTTGTTTAAATGTTTCAACAACAATATTCTGGTTCTTTACAGAAACTCAGCTTTTCCCCTCAGGCTTTTTATTGCAGAACTTCAAGAAATTCTTACTACAGAGTTGTGCAATCAAAATGTCTTAATTGTGGGAGATTTTAACATTTGCTTAAAGTCTGCAGGGTCTACAATAAAAAATCTTCTTCAAGATAAAAACTTTAGTTCCCTGCTTAGTGTAGAATATTCAACTACACCTGCGGGGAGGCAAATTGATTGGGCATTTTCAAACATGGATCATTCTCATGTTGATGCTATCACTTATGAGACAGTGCATAGCTATCATGATGGTATTTGTGTCTCTATTTCGGACTAAGGCTATGTACAATAGTATCTTTTTCACACATAAGGGCATTAGAATAGGTTAAAAATATGACATTATGAATTAATAAATAAATATTTAAACTTAGAAATTTTAAATCATTTGTATAATTTGTTAGTATATAAGAATTTGTATAAACATAAGGTAGAATTAAAATAATTTAACAAATCTTTCAAAATTGTAATATTATATAATAAAATATACATTATTATATATTAAAAGAAATGCAGTTTTTTGAAAAAATATTGTTTTAAATACAATATATATTTTTGGTAATATATAAGAATTTGTATAAATATAAAGTAGAAGTAAATATTTTAAGAATAAATGAAATGTACGTAGGATAAATTTTGCTATTTATAAAATCATATCTTTAGGTTTTAAAAATAAAACATTTAATTATTAAAATATATAATACTTATTACTTCTAAATCAAACCTATATAATCTTATTGATGTAAGAAATAAAATGTGCATTAACTTCGAAAAACGATTGTTTTTGTTTTTTTACATAGTCCTCAATACAGTCAAAATAAATGAAAATACAATTCAATACTCAAAGTACACAAATTGATCTAATCTAATTAATTTTACAGCAAAATAAAAATATGTGGTTTCTCCCAGTTTTTGTTGCGGTGAATTTTGTTGCTGTTGCGGTAGTTTTTTTGTGTTTTTTTTGTTTATTACTTTTCGCGCCCGTTTTTATGTATATTTTTTTTTTTGTTAGAACCGGCTTCGCGCCCGCTATTTAATTTATTTCTTTATTTCGCGCCCGCTCTTTTTATTATATATGCATGTATGTATGTATGTATTTTTGTAGTTTGCACTTTCGTTTTTGGTTTTTCTTTTTCCTTTCGAGGGCAAATGCTTTGCCTAGTTTCGCACTTATGTATGTATGTATTTATGTATATGTATGTCGCCACTGCTCTCTTATTTGGTCATTGCCTCCCTTTTTTCTTCACAGTTAAAACGCACTTTTGTCACAGCATAATTTGGTTTTTTTTTTTTTTGGTTTTCCAAGCTATGGCTCGAAGGACCATGTTTATTCTGCACCTTTCTGTCACCACTTACCTCGGCACTCAACACTTTATCTAACCGGCAAATGTTTAATAAAATAGACACTCGATTTTGGGTTTCTATTACCGCGAAATATATTTCGGATGCGGAATAGATTAAAGTACAAAGGTAGTAATTAAAAGATTAAAATGATGCTGCGACGGACCTTTGCTCGGTGCGAGATCGATGTAAAAAGGGAAGGTCGTCCTCTCGAGCGGTCGGTTTTGATTGTTGGGTAGTGTAGAGTTGTGGTGTGATGTCCGCATGTGTGGTGTATATACGTGTGTAGTAGTGGGTGGTGTTTTCTTGTGGAATGTCTGCATGTGTGGTGTCTTCATATGTGGACCGCGTTAGTGTGGTGTGTTGTCGGGTGTTCAGAAGAGAGAGCTAACTCATCTAGCCACCGACGGACGGATTTCAACTTTTCTCGTCACTCTGACCATTTATATATACATACATATATAACCCTATATTTATCTCGATTAGTTTTAGGTGATACGTAGAACCGTTAGGTGAACAAAACTGTAATACTCTGTTGCAACTTTTTGCAGAAGTATAAAAATGGCAGTTTCAATACTTCAGCTAAATTTGGTGCAATCCCAATTTATCAGTTACTGTATATACAGCCTTACTGAGATCTATATTGTGATGCGAAAATGTATACGATGAATATTTTTACACAATGGATTCACAAATTATTTTATAAAAATTTCAGATCAGCATTTCATTTTTGTTGATTTGTAATTGTTGGACGAACAAATACACCAGTTTTGAGCATCAGATCACATAAAAACCATTTCGAATCAACGAAGTTCTATTTGTTGTTTTCTGAATGGAAAGCGGAATGGGAACCATTTTGTACGAACTGTTTCAATTTCTAAGTGCTCTGAGTCCAATTTCAACCTAATTGTGGATCCGCCTATTTGTAAGTAAATAAATCTATGGTTCGTATTAGGTTCAACTATGTAAAAAGTCTATTTTATTCCACAGGATCCCTAATGCTACAGTACAGGATATTTCGATAGTAAGGCACTTTCTGTGTATGCAACCAACAACTCTTAAATTTTTAGCATATTCAAAACTTGTTTGGAAATATTGAAATTTTTAACGCTAGATAGGATTTCATTAAAAGCGATTGTTAGTTATATATTTACCAGATTTGTAAATTAGCATGAAAGCTAACGCCAAAAGTTCAAATAGTTTTGAGTCGATAGATACACCAAGAATTCATCGTAGCGGGAGCGGGTGGTTTGAAATTTAGGTTATATCAGTTTTTCCCACAGTCAGGCTTACATACCCCTAAAGGGGCATTCTAGGCTTAGTATTGCCATTCTGTAGCCGTTAATGGAAATGCAACTCTTGACTAAAAATATTTCGAAATCATGAAAACTATATTGTGATTTGTTAGATAATGATTTTGATGACGTAGCTATGACTGACTATGTAAGTTACATTTTTTGATGTACTTTCATTATATAAAGGACATGCGAATCGGATATACTTAATGGAATTAAATAAACCATCAGGAAAAATAAAGTTGGCACATTTATTTTGGTGAATAGATCAGTTATTGCCACTCAATAAAGGCATTAATTATTTGCCACACCATTGTTTTCATTAAAAGCTTGCAACCATTCATTGAAAAATCATCGCTTAGAAGGCATCCGAAAATTCGCTTATGATTATTTCAAATAAATATCAGTTGTATTTACTTTACTTACCGAAATCGCACTAATCTTGAACACAATGTTTCAGAAAGCGGTCTGCAGAATGCACGATTATGTTAGAGAAGAAGTCTCTGCCAATCTAACTAAAAATCGAAGGAAACACAGCTGATAAAGTCGTATTATTCCCCTGTATATGTATTTTGGAAAGCATTTGGGTTTCATGTTTTGATTTAGAAATAATCAACAGGTATCCCGATCAAGAAACATTTTCCACATATCTAGTTTAAGTAGACTAATAACTGAAATATATTATCACGGGTTTTTAAAACTAAGTCCTAAGGCTTTTTACTTACATTTTTTCAACGTAAATACATATCATATATGAAAATTAAATTAATATTTATAAATAAATTTCGTACAAAAATAATTTTATTTGTATTACTTCGCGTACTCCTCGGTCTACTCTGGATGCACATTTCGAGATGTTTGATAAAGATTTCGTGCTCTGTACCCTGCTATTACTTTCGCTGTTAGCTTTTCAACATTTCCAAATTATAGCTTCTGTTTCCTTCGCTGATTGTGTGTCGGAAAATGGCAATTCGCCAAAGCTATAAAAGAGATAAATTTGAAAGCAAAATATAATGAATACAGTTGATTTAAAAAATGTATTAAACCAATCATTACAATTCTTTAAACACTTTCAAAACAGGCTCCTCCGTCGTCGATGTAGCGCTGCCAGCACTATTTAAAAGCGTTGAAGGCGTCATGGAAGACATTCTCCGGAATAGCTTCCAGAGCAGAGGTGCATGCTACTCGGATTCCTTCTGTCGCGTCAAAATGCTTGCCTTTCAGGCCTTTTCAGCAAGGAAACAAAAAAAGTCCGGGAGGCCACATCTGGGCTGTAGGGCGGCTGCGGAAGCGTTGGGATGATGGCCTTGCTTAGGTAGGTGTTCACAAGAAAGGCGGTGTGAGCCGGGGCGTTGTCGTTGTGCAACTTCCAATCGGCTGCGATGTCTTGTCGGACCCGATTGACACTTCGTTTGAGTCTTTTGAGGACTTCCACGTAAAACTTAACATCTGGGCTAATTGCCTTAGTCGGCAGTCTGAGTTCAAAATTTTGCGCACACGAGCCACATTGTCGGTGTTTGTCGAAGTCACGGGTCTCCCAGCACGGTCTTCATCAGCGACCTCTTCTTGGCCCTATAAAAATGCCTCTTGAGCCACGAAACACACATTGCTAAAGCAATATCTGGGTAAGATTTACCGAGTTTCACACAGAATTTAATCGCGTACCTCTGCTCTAACGAACGTTGCATTTTTGGCTTGCACCACTCACAGAAACACGTTGCACGAAAATGTTTGTCGTGACTCTCCACGTGATCGGAGACAACTGACCAGCCGCTCGTTCGTTAGCTACGGAATCCAGTCAGTAAGCGAACGCTCCGAAGTACAGTCGCAGTGGAAGAAAATCAGTCATATTACGTTCCGGACAAACCCTGTATAAGCATAAAGTAACAGAACGCAAAACTAAAACGATGTATTTTGATTTAGGGCATAACATTAACGAAGATCAACACGACTACTACTTCAGTGACGTATTTTGAACTATGTTTCGATGATGGAGCTCCGTCTGTAATTTTTGGGAACAAACCACTAAAAAGCAAATAAGAGGTAGAGAAAAAAGGCAAAAGCGTATAAGGAATAAAATCTTATTGTGGTTAAAAAATTGTATGTTGATGATATGGAAGCATTAGTACTTTAGAATGTAGGGTGAAATATAATAAGATAGAAGCATTAAAATTTAGCTTTTAAGCTACTTAAAATACATCTCGTCTCAAAGATGTTGTTTTTGCAAAAACCATTCATGATTTCGTCAAAATTCATTTGCAGCTGTGACTGTTATTTCTTACTGATCTAACAGTTCAAAACGACAACATGGGCCAATATGTATGTAATCCCAATGTTAATCGTTTCGAGGAAATTTCATTTGTTACTGTGCCGACGAATAATGGCAATTGATTTGGCATTGACTTCCGATTGAAATTGTTTGCCTTCGGATGAAAAGACAGATTGGTACAAATGTAAAATGAGAGCAAGGATGTGCTAGTGTTTGTATACCATGTGCTTTATATTGGTGCCTATAATGGCGTAGAAATGACATTTCTTATGTAAGTATGAGTGTGCACTGTTTACATACAGTACAGCGGGTCCATTTTTTCTCTGAAATTCTACGGGTTACTATGTATAACTTTGCCAAAGAGACTATGGGCCTATGGACCGGTTCTGAGCTAGCGACTTTTAAGGCGGAGTTTAAAAAATCTGAAGAATCGGTTGTATGCGAAATATGAGATATAGTTGTCCGATCTGCGCTTTTTGCTTTTGCTGCATTGCAAGTCGATCCGCTTTACTACACAGATATTAAAGTCAGCAACGACAAGAGCGTGCACAACAAGGAAGTATTACCGCTTGCGAAAATGTTGCCATATAAATTACTCATTTAAACTACATACATTTGATTAAAACTGTTATTTGGTATCGACAATATCACGTTCAAAGCTAATAGCGCTATCTACCGTAAGAATATGTAATATGTATCTATATATGATGTAGTTTGCTTCTATAATAAATGAATTCAGTTCTTGTCTGCGATTCACGTGTTTTATTTGATTTTAAAAACAATAAAACTAATAATGTTCAAAGGTTTGGCATGTCTGCGATCTAGTAGCTAGTACCGAATTCTTCAATTTTGTATAAGATGTTTTGGGATTTTTTCGGCTTCAAAATAGTTCTTTAACCCTTCGTTACATAGCATTGCATATATGCAATGTTAACTTCTCGTTGATCTGGCAGCTACATATATTGATTCTTAATTGACAGTTATTCTTTGGCCAAATGAAAATTATACCTTCGCAAATATTCTTGAATTTTTGTGAATATACGTAGTAAAGCGTGAACTCCTTTCTGATATATTAAAAATGCAGTGCTAAATTTTCATTAGTTTTGAGAGTTATTGAGAATGTATAATAAAATGTAAGTATTTCCTATTAGTTTGGAGAGCTTCTTACCCAAATGACATATTCGGTCTTCACACGAATTATTTTTACAAGAGTTATAATGTATCATTGCACATGTGCAATACCATGCATTTAAGCCTAAAATTTTACTCGTAGGGCGCTTACTTACAAGAATAGCGCACGAATAATAGAAAACTGGGATGAAAGCAAAAATGAGTATTTAGATGATGGTGATGAAGCAAATTTTGAATTTGACTTACATCAATACGAATATAACCAGGAAGAAGCAAGCCAACCAATACATAATTTTAAAGAAGTTGATGTTATAATAGATGCAGGATGATCAGACGATCTCATTGAAATTTATGCACTTGTCAAAAATACCCAGAGAAATGAATGATATAGACAAACAAGATCTGAAAAAGTTTTTACGGATATGTATTGTGATGTCTATTGTTCAAATTCCTAATATTCGAAGGTATTGGACGCCGACAGTAGGCAAGAAATGAATACAGGACTCCCTGCCAGTGAATAAATTCGAAAAAAATAAAAGTTGTATGTTTTGGCTGGTATATCTGGATAAAATTACAACTTCGAAATATATACTGGCCAAGATAACAACAGCATCAATAAACTTCCTGAGGAAATTGATTTGGGATCAAGCCCCAACATAGTTATAAGATTACTAAGGGATATTCTCCCATAAAAGAACTAAAAAGTTTTCTTTAATAATTACTATACATCTTTTGCCACCTATGTACATATGTACATAAACGTGGAATTTACTCACTGGGAACAGTTCGTCGGATCCGAATTCCCAATTTAAAGCTTCTAGACCAGAAATTATGATGAAGAAAGCACACGAAATATCCTTTAAATATGCCAACGTGGATAATTTTCATATATCTGTAGTTTCCTGAAGAGATAATACAATCGTAAATTTGATTTCAAGCTACTGTGGCAAAACTCCAGAGCTAGCAGTTGAACGGTTTGATGCGAAATTTGAACGGAAAATAACGGTCGCTTGCACAAACGTTATATCAAAGTATAACAAATTCATGGAGGGTATTGATTTGCTAGATTCTTTATAGGCCGATACAAAATCAAAATGCTCTCTAAGAAGTGGTATTTGCGACATATAAGTATAATCCTTATACTTTATTTCTATAGAAAGCACCAGAGAAGTGGTCTCATCACTGAAAATGAAGTACGGTTGAACCACATGGATCACTGGCCAACATGGGTGGACACTCGAATCACTTGCAAATCACCAAGTTGTGACGGATATACGTTGAATATGTTCGGTGCAAAAACGTGAAATTAATTTATGTTTCAGCAAGTCAAGAAATTGTTTAAAAAATTTCATATAGAATAAACTGAAATTTATTGTAAAATTAATGAATTTGCTTATGTCCACTTTTATTCAATAAAATAAAGAGCATATCCACTCAGTAATTTCCTTGTAAATTTATAGGATTTGCTGCATGATATTGCATATATGCAATGTTACGTAACTCTGTTGCTAGAAACACGGCAATCATAAAATTCCAAATTTCTCATCTTATACTCGTAATAACCCACATTAAAACTATGATTAAAAAAAATTTTTATTCTCACGGGAATTAAATCATGCAACGATGGGTTAACTTATATAGTAAGCACGTAAATATTTCGCTTGCAATTAGGACCATATTGGAAATTTTAAGCCAACGTTAAGGCAAAGTCTACATAACCACTCATAACCATTCGACCCCTTGACTGCAATGCAGTCTCGATCATAATCGACGTAAATTGGTTTCTGGCATATCTATGTATATGTATTATTTACCTTTTTTGTTGACTTTTTTCGGTACAAAATGTTTTTCATTGTCTAGTTGTCACTACAAAACTAATAAGCCACTCGTCACCATGAGCACAAATTTATATATCATATTTTGCTGATTGCAGCTTAAACATTTTATAGAATTGAGTAAAAGCTGATGTCCCTGATTGATTGCTGATATGCTTTCTATCACTTTCTGCTGCTTAATGCGTTGATTTGGCCTTCCCGCCTAGTCGGGGCTTCATAAAAATATACATTTTTTAAGCTTCTGATTTTTATGATCAATTCATTTTCACACTTTGGTTCATTTTCATTGCTGTTTTTGTTAAACGACCCATCATTGCCATTTAGACAATTGATTCATGAAACGGTTGCAGCTAACGCCTTTCGGTTCATATATTAGCTCTTTTTGGCTTCCTTCGGCATTTCATTGTAATATGTGTGAATGGTCTACTGTAACAATTTATAACAAGGTTATTGTGCTTGACATACGAACATCATGCTCGACCTGAGGGACTAGTGTTTGAGATATCGAACTGAAATTTTGCACACTTACCTTTCTCCCCAAGAGAAAGTTGTCAGAACCGCTGATATCGGAACACTATAGCATATACATATCTGCCATACAAATTTAACGATCGCAAGCAAGTGCTTGTGTGGAAAACTTATTCATTTCACGAGATATTTTCAAGAAATTTTCCATGAGTTTTTGTCTAAGGCAACGGAATAATCTCCGAAGAAATTGTTAAGATCAAGTCACTTAGCATATAGCGGATGTATAAAATGAACAGTCGGAATAAAGTTTCTGTAAGGAATACATGTTCAGTAATAATTTTTCGGTGTAACTGAAGTTCACATTTTTTATCGTTCAACTCAAAGATTTGAACCGGATTGATTCTTACAAATTTGGAGAGAATAAGATGCTGGGTTGCAAATGAACTTACTCCTTCATTACTTGCTTTACGTGCACATTCTCCTATTAGGAAATATTATTGTGTCTTCAGTATGCTCACAAAAGCTTTTGATCGCAAGGTCAATGCCTCAAGTATGAAGGAAAGTGCTCAGGCATGCGACAGCTGACGCTTAGTGTCTTCATTACTTACGGGTAAAGTCTAGCCAATAAGGATAAGAAGTCTACTTTGAATGGTTGATCGAAAGTGAGGCTATTGAACATTAGTTTGTAAAGAGTTATTGCGTGAGCATGAAATTGCAACTTTTCTTCAACACTGTGCTGTTAATCGGTATTTGACTGGAGGCAAGTGTGCTACCAAAATTTCCGATTTATGGTGTGCACACAGGGAATTGCAAAGTTCATCCTGTGCTTTTGTTTTCATCGTTAATTATTCGTTTTGTTTTTCTCTTATTCCTAAATCAATTGAAAAGAAGTGGCACATACAACACTCGGTTAGGAGGGCATGAACTCATAAAGATAGTGTGTAAAGGCCTTCGTATGCGTACAATTCTTCTTTTAATTCGTTACTGAATAAAAGTTGAGTATCTAATTCTACATTCAATGTTTTTTACATATATTTAATTGACCGGTTCGTTATTAACAACTTGTTCTAAATAAATTATTTTTTCTTCATTTTTTGTAACTATGTAATATTGGTGAGTGGGTATTCGTAAAACAAAATAATGTTTTTTGAATTTCTTGAAACGGTTATTATGCGGAAGTTCATATTTAACAATACCGAAGATGTTTCTAGTGCTGATACTGAACGAGTTCTTTGTTGTACAAATCATAATTTTGGTTTTCCCAATCATAGTCGAAAGTTGGGCGGGTTGAATATTTATATATTCGTTTTCATAAAGAGAGGATGAACAATAACATCGCTTTAATTAATTAAAGTAAAAATATATACGGTAACCATGAAACTTTTGATACTTGTAATTTAGTTTTTATACGTCTGTATAATGGAGGATAGAGTCATGTGTAGAAGTTCACGCAAGTGAGGAAAGTTCTCTGATCGCCATTCACTTGGGAGTGGCCAGAAACGATTCTTTTACGCATGGCTCAAGCAGCTCACTACTTCCGGTCTTTGACCAAGTATCCTCTGGGTAGCCTAAGAACATCCGTTCGAAGGCGAGCTAATGTGAGAAGGCGAAACATCCCCTCCGCAGGGTTTTGCGCTGGGTTTGGGACCCGCCACGTAAAAAAACACCCCCAGTGAAAGGAAGCAACAATGATTTGAGGGCATGCACCTGGGAAGGTGCCTTTGGCACTACGGTCGGTAAATTCAGCCTCCACGAGGAAACATCCCCAAATGGGTTGAGGCTGATCTAGATTCCAGCATAAAAAGCTTCATCAAGCTACCTGGCTGTCTCCGGATCGAAAAACCACCAACCAGATCGATCATGTTGTGAAAGACGGAAGACACGTCTCCAGTATTTTAGAAGTGCATGCGCTCCGAGGTCCTAACATCGACTCGGACAACTATCTTGTTGCAGTTAAGATTCGCACCCGCCTCTGTGCAGCAAAAAACGCACGCCAACAAACACAAGGAAGGTTCGACGTCGAGAAGCTGCAATCACAACAGACAGCCGAACGCTTTTCTACTCGGCTTGGACTCCTGCTCTCTGAGAGCACTCGTCAACAACTCGGTATAAGGGAACTGTGGGACGGCATTTCAAATTCCTTACGTACAGGTGCAACCGAAGCCATTGGTTTTCGGAAAGTGCAAAAGAACAGCTGGTACGACGAGGAGTGCCGTGTCGCAGCGGAGAGAAAACAGGCTGCCTACCTCTCAACGTTACGATCGACCACAACACGCCCTCAAAGCTGATCTAGTCACTGATGCCCAGAGCATACTTAAATTATGGAGGGAACACTTCTCCAGCCTGCTGAATGGCAGTGAACGCACAACGCCAGGAGAAGGCGTACCCGAGTCCCCAATCGATGACGATGGAGCAGACGTTCCATTGCCCGACCATGAAGAAGTTCGAATAGCAATTACCCCCCTGAAGAACAACAAAGCGGCAGGGGCCGACGGATTGCCGGCCGAGCTATTCAAACACGGCGGCGAAGAACTGATAGGGAGCATGCATCAGCTTCTCTGTAAAATATGGTCAAACGAAAGCATGCCCAACGATTGGAATTTAAGTGTGCTATGCCCAATCCATAAAAAAGGAGACCCCACAATCTGCACCAACTACCGTGGGATTAGCCTCCTCAACATCGCGTGTAAGGTTCTATCGAGCGTATTGTGTGAAAGATTAAAGCCCACCGTCAATAAACTGATTGGACCTTATCAGTGTGGCTTCAGACCTGGAAAATCAACAACCGACCAGATATTCACCATGCGCCAAATCTTGGAAAAGACCAGTGAAAGGAGAATCGACACACACCACCTCTTCGTCGATTTCAAAGCTGCTTTCGACAGCACGAGAAGGAGCTGCCTTTATGCCGCGATGTCTGAATTTGGTATCCCCGCAAAACTAATACGGCTGTGTAAACTGACGTTGAGTAACACCAAAAGCTCCGTCAGGATTGGGAAGGAGCTCTCCGAGCCGTTCGATACCAAACGAGGTTTCAGACCAGGCGACTCCCTATCGTGCGACTTCTTCAACCTGCTTCTGGAGAAAATAGTTCGAGTTGCAGAACTAAATAGAGAAGTTACCTTCTTCTATAAGAGTGTACAACTCCTGGCGTATGCCGATGATATTGATATCATCGGCCTCAACACCTGCGCCGTTAGTTCTGCTTTCTCCAGGCTGGACAAGGAAGCACAGAAAATGGTCTGACAATGAACGAGGGCAAGCCGAAATATCTCCTGTCATCAAACAAACAGTCGTCGCGCTCGCGACTTGGCACTCACGTCACTGTTGACAGTCATAACTTTGAAGTCGTAGATAATTTCGTCTGTCTTGGAACCAGCATTAACACCATCAAAAATGACAGCCTGGAAATCCAACGCAGGATTGCTCTTGCCAACAGGTGCTACTTCGGACTGAGTAGGCAATTGAAAAGTAAAGTCCTCTCTCGACGAACAAAAGCTAAACTCTATAAGTCGCTCATAATTCCCGTCCTGCTGTATGGTGCAGAAGCTTGGGCGATGAAAACAACCGATGAGTCGACGTTACGAATTTTCAAGAGAAAAATTCTGCGAAAGATTTATGGTCCTTTGCGCGTTGGCCACGGCGAATATCGCATTCGATTGAACGATGAGCTGTACGAGATATACGACGACATTGACATAGTTCAGCGAATTAATAGACAGCGGATACGCTGGCTAGGTCATGTTGTCCGGATGGATGAAAACACTCCAGCTCTGAAAGTATTCGACGCAGTGCCACCGGGGGAAGCAGAAGAAGAGGAAGACCTCCACCGCGTTGGAAGGACCACGTGGAGAAGGACCTGGCTTCGCTTGGAATATCCAACTGGCGCCACATAGCGAAATGAAGAAACGACTGGCGCGGTGTTGTTAACTCGGCTATAATCGCGTAAGCGGTGTCTACGCCAATTAAGAAGAAGAAGATGTGTAACTTATATTCGCACCAATATTTGATCAAAAAGTGTTCAGACGTCAGATAATTTTTATATGTATTGCTGTTAATTGCTAGCCATCATCTTATCTCATTCATCGCCCGCAACACATTTTTCCGCTGATTGATTGGGCAAATTCTAAGGGTGAAGCAGCTTATGTAATTTTCAAGCATACTAAAACCAGTATTCTTAGTTGAAATACCACCTTGTGGCCTTATAAGGAAACTCGCTGTCTTCACTTAAGGCGTACTCTCATGTGAACGCATACATTTTACGACTTTTTAGGAAATTTTTTTTTATGCGACAAAAAAATTCAATCATTTTAATTTTTTAATATATTTCCCCAACAAAAAAAAGTAGTTCACTGGTCATGGTGATAGCGGCTGTTCATGTTGTCTGAAATAAAAAAAATCGAATGGATTATTATTCAGTAGTTCTGCGGCTATCGTCCCTAGCAAATATAATCAATTTCATTACAAAAAAAAAATGTAGACACCAAAAAAAAGTCAAGAGAATATTATTTTTGTCGTTAGAAATCGTTTAAAAAAAATATGAAAATATTTTCGAAAATAAATAATTCTGGTAGGGACGATAAATATAAATGAGTAGAAGAACATATGTAAATTTTAAAGCAATCGGTAGAAAACTTTGTTTTTTAGGACCATGAAAGTTTCTGAAAATGGTGATTCGATAAAAATGCGTTTAGAAACGTAGCAGCTGCAGATTTGTCATCGCTTACGACACGTCGGCGACTATGAGCCGTAACTTATCAAATACTATGCATTTCGGTCTGAATTTTTCACAGCATATTTTCATTAGGCTTTACTGTCAAAGTTTAAAAAAAAAAAAATCGACTTTTTGAAGTGATTACATGAGAATAGCCCCTTAAGTTCACTTTGCACGTAAGACGCTTAGATGGAATATTTTTATTCCTCTAATCATTTTTGTACTCACACATTATGCTTTTAATATTTATGACCGTTATACAATGCTCTTGACATGCTCCCAGTATTCTCAGGTAAGCCACTCAATTACGTTTTTATGGTAATTAATGCCACTAAACCATTGAATGCTCCTGCATGGTGGCAAGAAACTCATCAGCATATATCACGCAATTGAAAGACTTCCAAAGTCAATGTTTATTTTCAGTACTGGAAAAATTTCAAAAGTGAGGATTTGCAACCATTTACGTGTTTCCTTTCCTTTGGTCACTTTGCGGTTGCCTTGACGAGCGAAAGGCAGGTGGCAAGTATTGACAATTTAAGAGGTGTGAAAAAGTGTCAAGGGCGTGGCTAATAACAATTTAATCAATTTTGTAGAAATGATTTAGTGCAATGGGAGAATAAAAGATATGCGTATACAACACTTGAGTGCTCATTGAACTTTCACAGCGCTTTCACAACTTTAACACACAATTGAACAGACAAACGGGCTTAAAGGCTTTATGAATTGTAGTCTAGTCATTTAAGCTTAAATTAGGTAAGAATCTCGGAATTCGATATACCCATTTATATGTCTGTAAATACTTGTATATTGACACCCTAAAGTTGTCTCAAAGCCTACATATGGTAGGATATACGATATGGAAGAAGCAGTGAGCAAAAGACTTGCAACTGATTCGCTGAAATTATGACAAAGTGCGATAGTGGCGACCTGTATGCGACTGCGACCAATCAAATCTTAAGGAAGGAAAGAGCTGGAGCAGTAAAGGAGAGCTTGTGCACTCCTAAAAAGATTTTTGCTAATCCAAAAGGTGAACATTTTAGATTAGTAGGCGTTCTTCAGTTCCAGCCTGAGTGATTCAGGCTTCCCTATGAATTGAATTTGGTTAAACTTGGCTCTGGCAACATTCTGAGAACTTGATCTCAAAATGCAATTTGTTTGCCTTTGGTCTCTCTACTACTGGCTCGTCAGCTATATACGTGCTTGGGTGTATGTATGTATGTGCTTCAGTTTCAGAAAATGTCTTTCTTGCCTCTATTTCCAACACTGTTAGAAGGACTGCAAATTTGGAAAATACTTATAATAATATATCTTGCTTGCGTTGAAATGCATTTGGAATTCAAGGTATTTTTTATGTTTAAAAACTTTTTGAGGCAATTTTTGGTGTCCATTTTTGTTGATTTCATTTTCTCTCATTCATGTTCTTCTGTTTGTCTACATACCGATCTATTATTTTAATTAGTTTACCTGGCAGTCTACTCTAGTTCTGCTTCATTTTCAAAAAATATGCAAGCATTGCACGCAAATGTTTAGGTTGCGTTGGATTATATATGTTCACATCAAATTATTATATTCTCTCGTAATATGTTATCACAAAATAGTTTTTTTCACCTAACGTTTTAATGTGTCACTTAAAATTAATCGATATAGATTTATACATAAATATATTATTGATGAATTCTAGCTCAGAGTCTGGCCGTCCATCAGTCTGTACACGCAAGCTGCAACTTCAGTAAAATGGCATATGTGTTAATGAAATTTGCTGGAGTGACCTCGTTAAATATCGGGTGATTTTTTAAGAGCTTGATAACTTTTAAAAAAAAAAAAAACGCATAAAATTTGCAAAATCTCATCGGTTCTTTATTTGAAACGTTAGATTGGTTCATGACATTTACTTTTTGAAGATAATTTCATTTAAAATGTTGACCGCGGCTGCGTCTTAGGTGGTCCATTCGAAAGTCCAATTTAAATTTTTTCGAGCATTTCGGCCGGAATAGCCCGAATTTCTTCGGAAATGTTGTCTTCCAAAGCTGGAATAGTTGCTGGCTTATTTCTGTAGACTTTAGACTTGACGTAGCCCCACAAAAATAGTCTAAAGGCGTTAAATCGCATGATCTTGGTGGCCAACTTACGGGTCCATTTCTTGAGATGAATTGTTCTCCGAAGTTTTCCCTCAAAATGGCCATAGAATCGCGAGCTGTGTGGCATGTAGCGCCATCTTGTTGAAACCACATGTCAACCAAGTTCAGTTCTTCCATTTTTGGTAACAAAAGTTTGTTAGCATCGAACGATAGCGATCGCCATTCACCGTAACGTTGCGTCCAACAGCATCTTTGAAAAAATACGGTCCAATGATTCCACCAGCGTACAAACCACACCAAACAGTGCATTTTTCGGGATGCATGGGCAGTTGGCCACCAAGATCATGCGATTTAACGCCTTTAGACTATTTTGTGTGGGGCTACGTCAAGTCTAAAGTCTACAGAAATAAGCCAGCAACTATTCCAGCTTTGGAAGACAACATTTCCGAAGAAATTCGGGCTATTCCGGCCGAAATGCTCGAAAAAGTTGCCCAAAATTGACTTTCCGAATGGACCACCTAAGACGCAGCCGCGGTCAACATTTAAATGAAATTATCTTCAAAAAGTAAATGTCATGAACCAATCTAACGTTTCAAATAAAGAACCGATGAGATTTTGCAAATTTTATGCGTTTTTTTTTTTTAAAAAGTTATCAAGCTCTTAAAAATCACCCGATATAACGTTTAATATAAAACATACATATCTTCCAAATCACTTAAGCTAACTTAACCAAACTATCCGAAAAAAATCTTAATCACCAATACCCTATGTAATGGTTTTGTTGAAAACTACTAAATATGTGATAACTCACTGAATGTGGAATTTATACAGTGAGCTAGTTCAGGTTTCTACCAGCACGGCATCATTTATAAAAAGCAACAAAAATAAGATAACAAGAGTGTAGGAAAAGAAAAAATTGAAATAAGAAGTCTGCCACAATGTCGCGACACCACAAATGCAGTGCCAGTAATTTCAAATAGATAAATGAAAGGGAAATAAAAACGAAATTCCAAAAAATTAAAATGGGACTTGACTCGCAAGTTGCAATGAAGTGAAAAGTTTGCTAGATGGGAAAGGGGCAATCGCCTTCGCTCTCTCTCTCAAATTATCACATAATTGTACTTTGACTCTTATCCGATTTCATATTGCACTTACTTACATATTTGCTTACATATACACACTCTTAAGCTACAGTGGAATTGTAAATGTTTAGTGATTGTTGGTTAATCGCTCAACTTCCACTGCAAGCGCGAGAAATGGAGGCAAACTACAAGGCGTTTTGGATCCTCAACCTCTTGATATGGTCACTTGCACTTAAAACATATACATTTGCATGAACTGATACATAGGATAAGCAAGCTTAAGCTTAGAGTATGACTACCACATGTTATATAAGATGTCGCCTGCTTTTAAGCAGATAAACACCGAAATGTTCATAAAATCAACTAGAGTTAAGCCCATTGCGTTGGTTCGAGAACAACGGTAGCGTAGAGTTCAGTCGTCAGTGGTGTTTGTGTTTCGTTTGCTGATGTTCTTCAAAAGCGAAATCTTAATTTAATCTGCCGAAATTGACCACATATTTATTGCTTTACTTAATTTTATATAAAATAGCAAATTTTTTTGTTTAGCCATTTTTAAGGTAAACTGAATTTAGTATAAAGCTTATTATGGAATTAATGCAAGATTGGATTTAAATAGAAAACGCAGTTGTTAATCTTTCGATTTTATTTATGTGAGTTGTTTTGTACCGAACAGATCGTTTAAATGGTGAGGTCTAGTATTAAAGTTCAGAGGAAGTTTTCCTCTTATAAAAATTTATTTTATTGTAACATTAAGTCATTTCTTCCTGTTGCTCTTGTAGATCTCATATAAATATTTTCGAACCTGCGATTGACTTCATACTTAACTGTACAATCAAAATTTTATCTTTGTCGCTCTTAACCACAACCACTGTCATAAAAATATATGCAAATTAATCTACATAAATACAAATATATTTTCAGACAAGAATTCGAATGCCTCCCTTTTCTAATATTCCTCCATTCTTTTTGCTCTTTAATTAGTTGTACCCACAAAAGTTAATTACTTTCAGTCACATGATAAACCATTTCACGTTTATTGCCAAACGACAACATTAAATTTTGTTTTAAAATTTGTAAAACTTTTACCGAAACGTTTCAATTGATGAAACAAGTTTATGGCGATGACTGCCTATCACGGAGCAGAGTGCACGAGTGGTTTCAACGTTCTCAAAGTGGTCGTGAGGACATATGTAAATGACGACATATGTTAATGACAAATCCGTGATCACCGAAATTCCATCGAAACTGAGCTTTAATTCATTAAAAATCAGCCGAAATCATCATTGAAATTCATGGAAATGGAATTGAACATCTCCAAAACATCGATTTATCGCATTTTGACCGAACATTTGGGCTTACCAAAGGTGTGTGCACGGTTTGTTCCGCACAAATTGACTGACGACCAAAAATTACTCAAAATCCAACATTCGAAAGACGACTATTTGAGCAAAAATCTCATTTTAACCATTAACCACTCCCCGTATTCACCTGATATGTCAATATGCGACTTTTTTCTTTTCGTGAAAATGCATTTGCCCATGAAAGGAAAGCGTTATGCAGACGCAGAGGCCATTCAAAAGGCTTGTACCGCCATAAGGGCGGCCATACCGGCCAACGAGTTAAAACACTTGTTCCATATGCTTTTGGGCCACGCAAAAAGCTGTATTGAAGCACAAGGACACTATTTTGAATAAAATAAATTGATTTTGGCCGAAAAAACCATTTGTTCTTTTTACTTTAGAACGCACCTTGTATTTCAAGTGCTAAAGCACTGGTTGGATCATCAAAACATGTTATAAAGTTTCATCTTCACAAGAATAAAAACTAAAAAAAAGGTACTTTGCATATTTTCCAGAAAACTTGAAAAGTAAGCAAATTAGCTCAGCTCAGCTTTGACTCTTGATAGTAAATACATATGTATATGCTATAACTCCCAATTCTCCGCCTCGTCACAATTTAGGCTAAAAACCGGCTAGTTATGACAAATACACAATAATATTTATTTGTAAAAAAGATTCCTAAATGTACATATATCTGTATAAATTTACTAATGTGTAGCTTGTGATATACTAACAAGTGTTCTTAGAATGATTTTCTTCTTACCATGGACGGTAATGTCATGCGATGGTAACTAAACAACAAAAACGGTAACGAAATTACTGTAAACAACAAGCAACCAGAAGTCGACGATTATTAGCCGAGATTCAACAGGTAGCCGGAAACTGGAAATCTAGCTAGCCGAAGAAACCACAAATATACTTAAACTCAGTCAAAGAGGCTACTGTAAATAACACATGCCGTTTCTACTGCCAGCATTCATTTTGCCTTTAATTATCGGTCTTTGGTTTGCGGTTTTGTTACAAATGACTTCAATACTAAGCATTTGGGTGGATGAATGAGCATCTGTTTATTTATCCTTGGAGAATTTGATCAGATAACATAACGTTGTAATAGAAAATCTTGTTATCAAGTAAAAAAAAGTAAAAGGTATGTTGTAGCAAGATGATAATAATACGGATATGCAGTTGACACGTGTGTTTTAATTTTATTGTGTTCTTTAATAGGAATGATATGATTTCAAAGTGTCGTTTCGGCCATTTTCAATAAATCAGGATTCGCAAACTTTTCTCATTATATTTTGTATTGTTTACAATTTCAGCAAATTGCTTAATTGGTCTGCAACTTTTGTTGGGACTTGATATTGTTTTGTTAATCGGCTTCCTTGATTTATTTGTGTATTCATTCGTATTGTTGTTTTACTTGACGTTAAGCTCCAAAATCCACCTCGGAGACAACATAACTTCAGCGAATGACTTAACCAAATTTTACAAAACGAACTAAAGAAGAAAAATGATGAAATGATGTATAATCATTGGTTTTGCATTATTCTTCGTGGTTGAGAAATTGCCACAGTCAGTGATTATTGTTACTAGGTAATAACGTTGTTTCACATGAATGGACTTAGTATGTTCGTGTTAATATAAATAGTAAAAGTATTCGCAATAAAAAATACATATTGTTATTGGCGCTTAGTTAATTGAGTATTCATTAACAAAAAAAATCAATATTTGCTTATATAAAATATCATTTTTTCAAGGAGAACATGCATAAACAAACTATAGCAAAAAGGTGATTGGCATATAACAAAGACTGAAAAACTCCAACATAATTTAATGTTTTGTGGCTAAAATATTTTTTTATTTTTGGAAAAAAAAAATGTTTTTATGGATTTTGAAAGCTGAGATTTTTTTACATAAAATTGGATAGCTTCAACATTTTTTTCACTCAATTTTGAGGTCGTTAAAAAATAAAAGAAATAGTCATTTTTTTGTTTGATCTCAATTTGAATTGCGCGCCAAAAAACAATGGAGAAACTTTGATCACTAAAAAGTTTACAGATATTCTTATTTTGGTCTATATATGATATTCTAAAGTTTTGCCAAATCGGAGAACCACGGGTACAAAACCATGTCGCCAAATGATGGAATGGCCCAATTACTAATTACTTTACAATTATAATTACTTTCGTTTCTAACCAACTTTTTGTCCAATTTCATACATCTTTCCTTCCATAACCACATTTTGTGGGTTATGGTGATTTGAGTTAAGAAAGATCGATCCGATCCTCTGGTTGACGGCTTGCACCTTAAGGCATTTGATTCTTGCAAGTTGCCAGAGTATAAAATGTTCGGTTGCTGTTGATCTAAGCCCTGCCTCATTCGTTTATTTTACTTATGTATAAAAACATCTTGTAAAATTTCTCCTCTTCTAGCATGATAAATTTTAAATCAAAAGCAAATATAATTAAATTATTTACACATGCGCAATAGAGAAGAATGTCATCTATGCTAAACGCTTATCTCACAATGAACTTACCTGTGCTATTCATAAGTAGCAGGTAGTGACTACAACTAAACGAGAGACAGTTAGCAAGCGCAATTTTCAGGTGCGCTGTTACGCAATTCACTGCATACTTAGTAAACTAAAATTTAAGGACATTTCCGTTATATATTTTTTTCGTAGGCGATAAATTTTTTTGTGTGCAACAGTAATAATTTCTGTTTGTTATGATAATTACGTAGGTAACCTTTCTGCAAAAGATAGTTGGATAAAACAAACTATGAAACGCAGGTATAAAAAGACATTCCCGTACTATAAAAGTCGGGTGTGAAGGCAAATTTCGTCAGTTACTTGTCAACAAGCAAATAAAGTGTTTCTAGGAGTTTCGAAACAGTTATTAAGCTAGAATATAATTCTAAAAAAATTCACTGGTTTGCCTGATACATAATTTAAAATGTTTGTTAAGCATAAAAAAATGTTCTACGGTCTACTAGCTCTGGCAGTGCTGGTGGCGCACAGTGGTGCCGCTTCATACAAGCCGCGGCAAAAAATAGAAGGAATCGAGGTAGGGCTTTGAAATTTGGTACACATCTTTCATATTGCCAAATTAGATGAAAAAAAAAATTGTTAAAATCCGCCCACAACCACGCCCACCTCCCATATAACACAAAAATCAAAAATCATCCTACAGTAACAAAATTTTCTACAGTGCAATATTTTGTAAATATAAGCTTGTCCAGAAAAAATAAAGCAAATCCGCCCACAACTACACCCATCTCCCATATAATATAATCACAAAAGTTGCAATATTTTCGCTGTTATCACAGCTAGACTGTTAAAAATTGTCAAACGGATTTGAATCAATAAAAATTATTATTTCTCTAAAAATGAAACAAGTCCGCCCAAAACTGCGCCCACCTCCCATATAACATAACCAATAAATATTCAAAAATTATCATATATTATTAATTATTTATTCAACAAGTAATTTTTTAACATCATCGTCCAATTCTAAAGTTTTATTTTTGGGATTTGTTCTGAAACCATTAATAAAAGGATCCGATGAAGCTAAAAGCAAGTGCATTACATCTTGATTTGTAGAAATTCTGTCGCATTTTCTAGAATGATTGAGTCTATATTTCTTGTAATCTTTATTGCGAGCTTCTTGAGCCTCCTCTGATAGCATGCCCAATGGTAAAATAGAGGATGAAACAATTTTACTTCCATGCATTAAAACTTTATGTACCGTCATTGGCATATAGTAAAATTCATAAAGGCTGACATATAACCTCGAAGTTTGCATGCAATAAATTTCAAATTTTTGTGGATCTATTGCTGCTTGACTATTGATTGTATTTAATATTATTTTAAATCTATGCATCAGGTTTTCGTCAACGCCCACAATATAGGCAATTTTAGCAGGATTCTCAAAAAATCTTCGTGAGGTATTGCCATCATTTGTCGTACCCAGTCCCTGCTTCACTACATCAACATTTATTCCCAAGGATGACTTCACATCTGCTTGAATACGTGCTTTTTCATCTGCCTTCAGTTTTTTGGTGCGATCGTCAGCTCTCCATTTGCGAAAATGTTTGTTGTAAGCAATATGCATTAGTTCCAATAATATAATGCATCTAAACTAGTATTTTGTTGTTGTTGTATAACGAGAGACAACTCCAAAAAATAACAACAAAGCAACAAACCGAACAATCAAAAAACAATCAAAACAGCGAAGCAGGCAAAAAAAAAAACAAAGCAACGAATCAAGCAAACATACAACGCAGTTGCAGTTGCAGTAGATTAAAATGCTAATTACTCATGAATTGGCAGCTAATTGCAGCTGATTTTTTTTCTGTCGATTAAGGAGATTTTAAAGTTTATTTTGTGTAAGTGGCTAACCTGCGCGCTCCTGCGGACAATAGTTATATTCTGTTGAAGTTGTGAAATATATTATTTTTTTGGACTATGAAAAAACATCATATTAAAAAAAATCTTGAAAAAGAAAGTATACATTTGATGATGTAAATCACATCTATAACATTGGTTTTAATAAATAAAAACTTTACAATTGATATTTTATGGTTAACTTTTGAGTTTTAACCTTTGCAATATTCATCACATTTTTCTGAGTAACTTTGCGTTGATACTTTGTTGGACTTTGACGCTCTCCCAACAAAAAAACATTGAATATATCAAGCCCAAGTATTCGGATAACGTTATTTGATTAGTTCTTAGCTTAAATTGAAAAGATGGTACAAATTTGGAATGATAAAAAAATCCTTTTTTTCCGCTCTGGCACCATTGTGTGGCGCAAGCGGCTGTAACCGATGGTTCCAAAATACTCGCCGTTTACGCATTTCCAGGTAAGAGTCACTACATGATGCATCGTGTATTGATAAGCGAGCTACTGAAGCACGGACATGAGGTATGTACAGACGAATATGGTATACTATATAACTATATATTTTATGTAAAATTTCAAAGAAAACCTGACATCCTTATTATTTTTAATTTCATTCCTCAGATCACCATGCACACACACTCGAACCAGAAACCGTGGCCGTCAATTACACGGAGATACTCATAGAACCGGTTTATGACTTTTGGTCGGAAAGTAAGTGATAATCACTCTTAATACCACATTATATCTATAAAGTAACTACCCATAACTAACACTAAAATTATGCTTTACTTCCAGTACACAGAGTATTCGGCGGTAAAACGATCTATGACATGCGCAATGAATTGGATCTGTTTCTGAAAATGTCTATGGTTCTGGGCCTCTCAACGACAGAGCATGCGCTAGAACAGCCAAAAATAGAAGCGATCATTAACGCAAAGGAAACACAGGGTGTCTATGATCTCTTGCTGGTCGAACAATTCTATCAGGATGCATTGTTAGCCTTGTCACATGTCTACAATATACCCGTTATAAGCGCGGCCACATTTGCACAACAAACATATGAGCCCTTTAAAGCACAAGTGGTATAACTCCATTTTTTTTTTTTTTTTTTTGAGTTAGCTATGGTACTGTATTGAGGAAAATGTGTTCTATTTAATGCAATAACGTGGTAGCTTCTAGTTCCCATAGCAACCTCATAAAAAGCAGAAATTACTAGTGCAGTGAATGCTGCCGCCTATTCGTTGACAGCACAAGTGGTATAATTGACAAATTCACCGTTCGTGCAGTGAATTTCATGGGAGAAAGACTTATTCTCAGTGTTTTTTTGTAATAATTTCTTTAGATGGACTCAGGTGAAGGTAACGAAAATTAAGCAATTAACTGTTAAGCTAAAATGGCAAAATTTCTTCACTCGTTTGTTGTTGTTGTAAAACCCAATTTGGTGCTTAATCGAAAATGCTAATTCATGTCGTAATGTTTATACTTTCTCAAAAAATTGAACGTAAACTTTGGTTTCAGCCGTTGATGATCCCGGTTCCATAGAGGAAAATGAAGCAGAAATGGGAAGGAGACCAGTAGAGAGTGGTGAAGCAGAGGCAGAAGGAAGAAGAGAGCCCGGAATGGAAAAGGAATGGAAGCGAGAAGAAAGGAAAAGGAAGCGAAATTCGGGAGACTCTTACGTCACTAGAAAAAGAAAGCCAATTCCAGAGAAGCAATTTAGCAATCTCGATTGCAAATGCACCAAAAAGTGTTTTAACAAAATAACAGAAGAAGAACGAAACAAAATATTCGAAGTATTTTGGAAAATAGGGACATTCTCTGCCCAAAATGCATTCATTTGTGGTCTTTTGAAACCAATATTACCGGTACGTCGTCGGCCAACCACCGCTGAGAAGAATCGAACAAGTTCAATTGGTTCTATCATAATGTTGCTGGGGAAACCAAACAGGTTTCCAAGAGGTACTTCTTAGAAACATTGCAAATCTCAAATGGAAGAATGACGCGAGCTTTGGAGAAGGTCAAAATGGGCTATCCTCCAGGGGACGATAAACGGGGTAAGAAGGTGCCTGGTAACAAAACCTCCGATGAGCAAATGGCACAAGTAAGAGCCCATATTTCAGCTTTTCCTTCATACGAATCTCACTACACAAGAAAACACAACCCAAATAGGAAATATTTAGCCGAGAACTTAAATATACGACTTATGTACAATCTGTATAAGGAGCACGTTGAAAGCCAAGGGCTTCAGCCTGTAAGGGTGCATATATATCGAAGAACTTTTAATAACGAGTTCAATCTGCAATCTCACGCCCCACATAAAGACACTTGCGTCAATTGTGATATTTTTTCTAATAAAGTAAAATACTCAACAGATGAAGAAGAAAAGAGACAGCTCAAGCAGGACCATGAACTTCATTTACGGAAGGCAGAACAAGCTCGCGATTCCATGAAGGCGGATGCTGAAAAAAGTGCTAACAATGACAGCTACTATGCATTCTCTTTCGATTTGGAGAAGTCCCTGCCTTTCCCGAAATTGGTGTGTCAACAGGCCTACTACACACGTAATATGTACGTATACAATTTAGGTTGCCATGAACTTTCAACGAAAATGGGGTTCATGTATTGTTGGGACGAAGTAAATGGTTCTAAAGGTTCACAAGAAATTTCATCGTGTTTAATTAAACACATAAAATTTAGATCGACAGCAGCCAAACATGTGGTTATGTATAGCGACACATGCACAGGTCAAAACCGTAACTGGAAAATCGCTATGACGTTGATGAAATATGTCCAAAGTCCAGACAATAATGTAGAAATTATGGACCAAAAGTTCATGCAAAGTGGACATTCATTCCTCCCCAATGACTGTGACTTTGCATCTATGGAAAATTTTGGTAAGTCGCAAGAAATATTTACACCTGACGACTGGTATAGAACTATTGCGTTGTCAAGGAAAAAGAATGCCTTTCATGTGACAGTTATGACGATCAGCAGGAAAAAAAGGACGACCGGTTAATGTTTGCATCATTGATCAGGGTAAGCTGTACACAAGAGCTCGGCCTATTTCAAAAGAAAAAAGGAAAGATATGATGGACTTGCTGCCATACATCCCTCCAGTATACCACAATTATTTCGAGGTTCTTGTTACTAGTGAGACTGCGGAAGATATTGGCCCACTTCAGGAAGAATCTCAAGAAAGTGACGATGAATAAAAAAATATTTGAGAAAACGAAACAGATTTCAAACTAATTATAAGTTAAATGAAATCTTAAAAACATTTACAGCACAAATGGTATAATTAATTTTCGGTACTCGATAAAACAAGAGTTAATGGACAAAAAGTTTCAAAAACATCAATTTAAGTTAAACAAGACCTTTTTCTGAAGTTTTATTGAAAAAAGTAGTCCAAAAGTTCAATATTGATTTTTATATACAACTTTTAGCAAACCCTTTAATATCTCGACAGAAGAAAAAGTGGAGTTATACCACTTGTGCTTTAGGGGGCTCATATATGAGTGAAATCAGTGGCGGATTTGCAGTCCTAGCCGCTCTAGGCCCCAGCCATGTGCCGCCACTTTCTCAGCATCCATCATTATAGACTTAAGACATAATTCATGAATTTACTTTATTCCCACTTTTAATTGATTCAGAAAATTGTTTAACTAAAAGCTAGCGGATAAAGCTAGTTTATAATATTTTCTGAAATTTCAGGGATGATTGGACATTTAAATAAAACATTTAAAAATGGTTTCAGGTTTTGTTTTTAATAAAACAATCCATTCGCAATTCAATTTGCTTAAAAGATCAGCTTCTATGTTAAGTAAAGCAAGATCGTTTAACCTCTGCTGCGTCATTGTTGTGCGTAAATAGTTTTTCACTCTCCGCAAACAAGAAAACGATCTTTCTCCAGTACAGTTACTGGCAGGTGTACACACACACATACGAAGAGCAATATCCACGTTTGGGTAAATGGTTTGAAGACCTTCGGTTCGTAACCATTTCAACAAACTGACTGCACTCTTTCGCTCCTCATTTTTTATGCTGCAGTGAGAACGAAAATGAAGACATTCTTCTGGAAAATCGTCTTCTAAGTCAGTAGAATAAATCATTTGCAATGCCTCGGCCTTATCTTCGACTTCTGAGATGTTTAGATTCGTCAGGTTGGTAATAAAGTAAAATTTATTGTAGAGTAATTTATAAGCATCCCGACGTCTTTTCAGTTCTTCTGACAATGTATCAATTACTACTAAAAAAGTATTTATTCCCAAATTTTCACTGCCATTTTTTTGTTGCATCTCTTCACCTGTATTTGTCTCGCCAGGAAGCAGCTTACGCTTTCGATTGCGTCGAAAACCTTTTTCGTATTCCTGTACGAAGGACAGTTTTTCCGTTTTTTTTCGAAATCATCGAAATTCTCTCTTGTTTCGCCAACAAAATGTATTAAAGCCTCGTACAGTTCTATGACAATGGTAATGTCAATTTCCACACTCTGAAGTTTTTTACTTGTGGCGTTAATGCGATCTAGTAACCATCCCCAAAAAACAGCCAGGAGGGCCGTTTCAAAACGTTCCAGTTTCAAACGAATACCTCTTGCTTCGCATATAACGGTTCTCTTCTGTTGTGTGTCATTTTCGATGGTGACTAGCGGTTTATGGATTTCATTCCAGGATTCGCGTAAGCTTTTGCAGGCGTCTGCACGAGCTTAACTGACACGCGCGTAATATATACGATATATATGTACGATGTACGAAATTATTTTATAAGATTATATAAGCATACGGTTAAGATACTTTGCATTTGATTTATTTCTTGTTAATCTTGTTGTTATCAATGATTTTTTTGGCACGATTTGCCGCCCTTAATATCTGGCCGCCTTAGGCTCGGGCCTACTGGGCCTTACGGCAAATCCGCCACTGAGTGAAATGTTTGGCATTATAATATCGTGGTCATACGTGCCTCATGTCTGTCTACCGCTAACGGAACATATGAGTTTTTTCGAGCGCGTCTATAACACGTACATCGCATTGCGCACGGACTTGGACCGCTAGTTTAGGTATTTTCCGAAAATGGATGTGCTGGTGCAGAAATATTTCGGACACTTGCCGAGTAAGTCTTAGATAAAACTTGAAATAAGCCACAATTCTCACCTACTCTTCTTCTACTTTGCAGTAAAATTCCCCAGCATTTCTGAAATGAATAGAAATCTCTCAGCCATACTGATCAACAACTATATGCCATTGTCGACAGGTGAACCCAGAACAGATAACATGATCAATGTCGGTGGCATGCATATCTACCCAACAAAAGCATTGCCCGCTGATATACAGCAATTCCTGGATGAGGCCTATGGCGCTATCTATTTCAGTTTGGGCAGTCAAGTGCAGAGCAAAGATATGCCCAGGCACGCATGTTCCTCAAAGTGTTCGGTCAGCTGAACCAGCGTGTGCTGTGGAAATATAAAAACGATAGCCTTCCGAATTTATATTCGAATATTATGGTGAAGAATTGGCTGCCACAGAATGAATGAATAAAAATGAATAAAAAAGAATTTAATAGTTTATTTCTTTCAATTTCACAGTATCTTAATCTGAAGAAAGCCGAGACCAATGGTTATGGACTTCCAGAGTGACCAGCTATAGAATAGCTTTTATCAACTGCTGCACAACAGCACTTATCGCGACAATATCAAATGCTTCTCGAGCATTTTCTACGATCGCCCCATGGGTCCACGTGATACCGCGCTCTACTGGATCGATTATGTAATACGTCATAAGGGCGGACGGCATTTATGCGCTGCTGGCTTGGACTTGAAGTGGTACCAATTCTATTTGCTGGACGTGATCGCTTCGGTCGTAGCCGCCATCGCTGTTGGCATTGGAGTTCATGTTCAGATCACGGAGAAAGTGAATTTGTATAATTCTATGAATTATTGTAGATTTAAAAAATTATGTGGAATTATTCTTTTAAATGTATATACGTGTCAATTCGAGCAAAATTAAAATATAAAAATAAATATTGGTACTAAATATATGAATTTGTGAAAGGAAATCCCTTTGAATTATTGAATACTTTAACATGTATACACTTAGTTGAATCATTGCCATGAACAACTGTTATATAATTGGTTTCCACGATAATCGCATTTACAAAACCGGAAGGGATACGAAAACGAACTAAAATTGAATGTCTAAACTTGTATACATTTCTCCAAATTACATTGGAATTTAAAGGTTAGACAAGCATATATTGACAGTCGAGATTGGCCCCAAGAAAGAACTCAACTAAATGTGGCTGGCTAGTCCAATAGTTGAAGAATTGTGTTCCCTCAAGGAAACTCTCCTTTCTATTGTGTCTTAATGTATGTAATGTGAATCCGGTACTTCTTTCTTCGATTGCTTTCGTGTTGGTGATAACTTTAATTAGCAAAGACTGCATTCATTTAATAATTTATAAAATTACATAGATAATGATGAAATGACTTCGATATACATATGCCACCATGAGCTCTATTATCACTGGATGAGACATTTTGATACATTGCCGTAAGACCTTATAGTCTTGCTATTCCGTTCCATCGTTGCGCTGCAATTCGCAGAGAAAGTGGAAAACCGCTTCCGTATTACTTTTATGCTTGCAGCTGCAGCAACTTTTTCTATTTGATTTTTGGTCAAATAATCGTCCTTCGAATGTTGGATTCTGAGCAATTTTTGGTCGTCAGTCAATTTGTGCGGAACAAACCGTGCACACACCTTTTGTAAGTTCAAATGTTCGGTCAAATGCGTTAAATCGATGTTTTGGAGATGTTCAATTCCATTTCCATGAAATTCAATGATGATTTCGGTTGATTTTTGATGAATTCAAGCACAGTTTCGATGGAATTTCCGGTGATTACGGATTTTGATTGGCCCACATGTTGATCGTCATTTTCTTGCATGTCTTCACGACCACTTTGAAAACATTGAAACCACTCGTGCACTCTGCTAAGGGATAGGAAATCATCATCATGATAAACTTTTTTCATTAAGTGAAACGTTTTGGTATAAGTTTTTCCAATTTTAAAACAAAATTAAATGTTGGCTCTTTGTTCGAAGCTCATTTTCGCACCGATAACACAAACTTAACTTAACTTAACTTAAAACGCAATAACTTCACTTCTAATCAATGAAATGTCATTGACACTTAAAACACAATAACTGCATTTCCAATCAGTGAAATGTCATGAAATTCGCACTGGACAATTGATAAAAACAGCAAATTCTTACGCATCAGTCGATATATAGATGGCTCCACCAGGCGGCGCTAGATTCAAAAAGACTCATGTTTACTTTCATGACATTTCATCGATTGGAAGTGAAGTTGTTGCGCTTTAATATATATAATATTGCTTATTGCGTGAAATTAAATTTAATTACAGATAGCACAATCTTTCGGCCTTATGTCTTTTGTATACTTAATTAAATACTAAAACAATCAAGTAAGTTATAATTCTGAGTAATTATCAGAGAAAAATTAAAATTGTATAATAGTTATAATTCCACTTCCTCATTCATCTGAAGACAAGTAAAATTCATTTCATTAGATAAAACTTACTTTTAAAATGAATGTTTAAATACGGGTCCCAAACTCGATGTAGTCATACATACTTATAGCTCTGGTACTCTAAAGTTAGAACTTAGCCATCCCTTACTTGTTTTGTTTTTATTTCACCATCTTTTTCTGCCCATCTTTGTTTGGTGCCTCTCAGTGTCAACAACTTTTTGGCCTGAAGATTTGATGTGATCGTTGACTGCAGCAACCAACAGATTAAAGATAGCAGGGTATAATCGGACACTTAGGCAGCATTAGCATCACAGAATTCATGGTTGTTAAGAAAAGCCCTACTAGCATGAGCGGATTATAGCTAAAATTTTTGCTTGCCCTCCGCACTGCTTAATTCTGATATGACATGCTTTTACTTAAATATATCTGGTAGTGTTGTGTACCCTATTCTATTGTGATGAGAGTTAAATATGAATGCACTTTCCAGCTAATTTTAAAAGCTCGAGAAAATAAGTTGCATTCATAATTTTTTGTAATCAACTGAAAAATTCTTTAGGTTAATTGAATTTTTTAAATGGCATGTATGGTTAAGTAAAGAAAGAGTAAAATAGATAATTATTTATTATGTAAAATTGCTTGAAGCATAATAAAGTTTTATTACTCTTATATTTGGAATTTTATAAGAAATATTTTTTATTTGGCAATTTGTGATTTTTCTGAATTTGGTCACTAACAATAAATCAGTTACAATTCCATTAAGATCTCGGATTAATTTGAATTGAACTTTTTATTCCATTTAAATGTGGATATCACGAAATTTCTTTAAATTATTTGAACCTAAAAAATGTTATTAAGAGTTCTGAAACATTTTTATTAAGTACTAGCTGACCCGGCAAACTTCGCACCGCCTAATTACACAATACTTTTTTAATTTTATTGAAATTTGCTGCTTTTAGATTTTTAGGAATACTAAAGAATTATAGTATAGATGCACAGCAAAGAGACGTTAACATTTCAAGTGACATTTTACCATAGACAATTTTTTTTAGTGCATACTGACGTTTTTTTTTGAGGATGGCCATGGTTAAGAAAAGAAAAAGAACTACATCTGTCATCGAGAAAATAAAGAATTCAAACAACTATAATATATTTATAGTGAAGCTATATATCCCTCAACTCCTTAAAATTCATTGTCCGTTTTGTAAAAAGGGGATGGAACGGCAGAAAAAAAATAATAACTGTCCAGATTGTATTAAATTATTATTAAGATGCGACGAATGCTACAACATAATCGCTGTTACCTTCAGATTTTGTACCAAGTGTGGTAAGAATGTAGAACGAATAATACGCGTGAACAGGGCAAAAGTACAAAAAAATATATTAAAGCAAAAGCTGCTATCTAAACCAAAACACGTTTCTACAATGCCATCTTCATCATCTGAGGAGACATTCTGTGAATTAAATTTATCGACCGAAGACATACAGGACATTCAAGTTATTGAAGACAGCCAAAAGCCCAACATCAAGAATGTTCTGGTAGATATTGATGTTATTAAAGACAGCCAGTAGCTCAACACTGATAATGTTCTGATCGAATCAGATTTGTCCGAGTCGCCTAGTATTTCCTGGTTCCTGGCGAGCCAAGTGGTTCCCAAGTAGATGGAGCCAAGTTGATGGAAATAAAGAGTTACTAATACACGTTGACATTAAAGATCCAAATGCACATATTATATACATATTAAGTCATTTATTTATATTTATACTCTTCATATACAAAAATTTAAAATATTCTTGGATGTGCTCGTTTCTGGACTGTGAACATGATAAACAAATCTTTGCTTAAATTAAATACAACACAGTTATGATCATATCCAGTTAATTAATATAGTGCTTTCTGGTAGACAATATTTTTAGTTTTCTTTTGCGGTGCGTAAATAAATAAGGATGTTGGTTTTCCGACACGCGAACACGCAACGTATAATTGTCCATGTGCGAAACAGGGAAACTCTAAGTTTATTCCGCAAACTTGCAACGATTGGCCTTGCGATTTATTTATGGTCATCTCAAACGCCAGACGCACGGGAAATTGCAACCTCTTAAAATCAAATGGCAAATCCGTTGGAATCATAGGTATTCGTGGGATTAAGACATCCTCTCCTTTGTATTTTCCTTTGATTATTTTAGCTTCGATGATGTTATTCATGAGCTTTTTCACAACCAATCTCGTTCCATTGCAAAGTCGAGGTTGATTAATATTACGCAGCATGACGACAACTGACCCTACTTTTAATTTCAAATTATGTGGTGGTAGTCCAGGCAAGTCCAATGAATTTAAAAATTCTGTAGGATAGTTGACTACGTCATCCTGGTTTGTGGCCGTGTCAACTGATTTGTACGTAAACAACTCTCTTGGAAGGAAATTCTGAATGGTAGCATTGAGATCATCGACATCTTTGTTTTTTGCTGCCAATATTGCTCGTTCACTTAGCCAATCGTGGTTATTATATTGTTGTTTAATGTCCGGAAAAACACCCTGAATAAGCTCCTTTTTCGATTCTGTGAAGTGACAGAAATCTGTGGGAAAAGTCATTAATCCGATCGAGCTGTCAACTGCGACCTTACCATTGCCAATATCCAGCAACTGCTTCGAAAACACAGTCGCAGTTTGATCTTGTTGCAAAAACACTCGCATGTTAGTAGTTAATTGTAGTGTCTTTACGTGCCGTCACAAATTTGATGATTTTAGACATGCGTTTATTTCGTCAGCAACAGTCGATCGAGGAATTACTGGAAGAGTCTGACGAAAATCACCTGACAACAGTATCATAGCTCCACCAAAAATGTTTTGGTTATCACGTAAATCTTTTAACGTCCTATCTAGTGCCTCCAGCGACCTCTTGTGGGCCATTGTGCATTCGTCCCAAATTATCAATTTGCATACTTGGAGAGTCTTCGCCATAGCGCTATTTTTGGCAATGTTGCAAACTGGCGTTTCGTTGATATGCATGTTTAATGGTAATTTTAAGGCTGAATGTGCAGTTCGTCCGCCTTCTAATAAAGTTGCTGCTATTCCAGATGAAGCCAACGCTAGGCATTTTGCGATCGGATCTTTGCTAATAGCAATGAAATTAGGAACGTTTTCCCAGTACCCCCAGGAGAATCAAGAAAGTAAATCCCCCAGACCCACTGTTTACAGCTTGTGTTAAACGATCGTACGCAATCCTTTGTTCTTCGTTCAATTGCGGAACAGTTGTGCGAACTGCTTCGGTCATAGCTTGAGTATCGTACTGGAGTTCTCTTTGCAACTCATGGTTTAATGCATCTTGCATAGCACGATTGGGTGCTGTCAGGCCCAAACACGACAATACTTTATTTGCCATCAACAAACACATATATTCTATTATGATCAATGTGTCATTGTAAATCTCTGCCGTAATTTCCAATGTAGGATTCAAAGTTTCACAACGCACGCGATGCAACACATCCTCAGACATGTCATCCCTATATTTCATCCACAAATCATTCGGATTTGAGGGGAAACATGTCGATATTATAGTTGAGCGCATCATCCCAATGCGAATCGTTTTCAAGCAACCGTAATAATTGACACGCCTCACGGTAAGTCGCACACAGATGTCCATCAACTGTTCGCAATTGTTGAAAAGATGTCGGACCAGGAACATTCACCAATAACAATCTAAGATAATAACATTCATCGTTATTAGGATGTACTGTATATATACGGCCTATAGCATCTGTGGCAAATACATTTTCATATCCTTCAAGTGGTGTTCCTTGTTTACGACGCTGAAAAGACTTTGATGATGCGTTCCATGTGTAGTAGCGCGGCATATCGGCATACAGCAAAGTGCGAGCGAATTGATCAGTTGCACAAATTGAGAAGAAAACTATCAATGTGGTCACAGGTGGACGTGCCGCTCTATCCACAGCTTGTTTGGGTTGAAATACACTCGTTGTCCATTTTCTAAATGAACTGCCAAATGCAATACAGTGGGATGTCTTTCGTGAATTGCAAACGAAAATATGCGACAAATAGCCTCATTGCTGCTTACATAGCGACCCATCTGATAGTGAGACACTTCATCATTTACATATGTACTTTATGGATTTCACAGAGTTACAAAATTCCACGTTGATGTGAGCTTCAATAACAATAAGGGCGAGAACGGCACAATCCAGCGATTGTCTACATGAAAATCTTGTCCTTTTATCTTGACATCTACAGATCGTCCACCGTCTTCAACTGATCGCCGACGATGCAATGGGTAACCATCGATTCCCGAGATGGTTTCAGCAAGCAAGTTTCTCGGGTACCGTTTGGAGCACTTGCCGTCGATCATACAGGGTGAGCTGTTGTTGAAAACTCCGCAAGGTCCATGTATCATGTGTTTAGTTACTATCGTATGCAATTTTGGGTCAACCGTTTCATCAGGAATTTCGGCTGAAATAATGGAATCAATTTCTTCTGGCCTTATTTTGTCAACCAACCAGACTAATATATGAGCATGTGGCAAACCACGCTTTTGCCACTCAACAGAGTACATCCAACAACGTACTTGGCCATACACACGATGCTTTGTAATGAAATTCATTAAAGATTTTAATTTTTGCTTGTAAACTCTGGCTGTGATGTCATGCCTATCAAGTGGTGTTTGGTTGTGTAGCAGTTCTTTTTTTATTTCAATCCATTGTGGGTTACAGGTGAATGTAATAAATAGGTCTGGACGGCCATACTTTCGAACATAAGACATCGCATCTTGAGCGTACTTGTGCATGTGGCGCGGGCTTCCGATGTAAGTGGCCGGTAAAATTGTCATTCTTCCTACATTATTTACATTGCCGTCAGCATTGATTGCATCGCGAAGATGAATGTACTCTTCAGATCGAAGCTGCTGTTGGTTAAGACGGATGTATGTCAATCTTTCAGTCTCAATTTTGACGTACATGTCCACTGCATACTGATGAAAGAGCCGTTGACACATCAAAATGTGATTTACTTCACCTTCACGGATCATGAGTCTGTATGCATAATAATTCATGGCACTGACCGGGAATCAAAGTTATGGAAGTCAATATTCTGGAATTCAAAATTCTGGATAACGAAATTCTAAATTGCAAAATTCTGAATTGCAAAATTCTGAATGGCAAAATTCTGAATGGCAAAATTCTGAATGGCAAAATTCTGAATGGCAAAATTCTGTAATTAGTGATTAAAAATTCGTGTTGATAACAAAAAAAGTGCGCATTTTTAATCATTAATTACAGAATTTTGCCATTCTGTAATCATATGTTTTATTGCCTAGTAAGTAGTTTTTTACAATTGCATGATTGTATTTGTTATTGTTATTTCTTTGTTTGCTGTTGTTCATTTACTTTTTTTTTACTACCATAATGATTTAGTTGACTACATAGCTGACTGACTAAAAATGTGTTACTGCAATTTCATTAATAAAAACGTGCTAAATATTTTTGTGAAATGATGGAAAATATAACTGTGGTGAAGTCCAATAAAGGAAAAGACATGTTACACGTCGACGGCTACTTCTTCTATGTATTTAGAACGAAAAAATAAGAAAACATTTAACTGGACTTGTTCTGAACGAATTAAAAACAAATGTACCGTGCGTATTGTCACACAATTTGATGGCTGTGAACATGTTATACGAAAAAAAAATGAACATTCTCATGATATTAATGTAGTATCTATTTGATCTTTTTTGTTAATAATGTTGTTTTTTGTCTTTCCGATAAACATGTTTGAATTTTGGAATTATTTTGGAGGTTATGTTTTGTTTATGTTATATTATTATGTATGTATAAGCAAATTTATATAAGATACACGATTTAACTCAAATTTTGGGGAAAAAATTTCCAGAATTAATTCTGGAAAACGTAAATTGCGGAATTATGAAACACCAGAATTTTAAAATGCAGCCAAAAAAGGCGAAGGAATTGCGGAATTCCGATTTCCAGAATTTTGTCGACCCAGAATTTTGTTTCCGGAATTTCGACTTCAGAATTTTGATTTTAGAATTTTGACCGTTTCCCTATTAAAATGGTACCCATCTTCTCCCTGCCAGAAAATTAATGGGTATTGTAAAGCATCATAAGCTCTATGCGTTTCATATACACGTTTCAATTCATTATTCCGGCGCTGAAGTACAATATCTCTTGATTGCAAATTCTCTCCAACAACGACAATAGCCACTTCATCTAATGTCGGTGAATTAAACCTCCTTGCATGCTCTCCAGCAGGTGTTTTGTCGGCTCTTATTACAATATTATGGCTGTCTGATGGCATCCGATCCAGTGCCATTTTGAACATCTTCACTAATTCATTATTCTCGTGAAGAAATGTTTGCAGTTGTTGGACAATGATTCGCTTGACGGTTGGATTATGACCACAATGTGTATCAACTTCCACATCTTGATTACCCATAAAATAAATTTGCAAAAATTTATGATCTGCATCTGGCACTGGCAGCATTGAACCGGTTAAATTAATTGTGATACAAATACAAATTAGAATTTCACTAAAACAATTATGGTATACTACCTTGAAAGTAGGCATGAACCCGTCTTGTACTATATGCGTTGCACCAAACGATGTCATTTGCAAGCAATTATTATATTTTTGGATGTTAGCCAAGAAGTGTTTAGACTCACTTTCCATCCCATTAACTAATGAGTGTAACGGTTCAGGTGGTGGAACCAATTGAGGCAATTGTACATTGCCACCAGCACAACATAATCCTGCAGGTTCACTACTGTACTTTAATGCTTTACAATGTTGACAAATGATTGACATTTCTCCAATCGTCACAGATTTGTCGGCACTATAATCAAATTCCGGATCGTAGGAAAATGCTCCTCGTTCGAGGTTTACAGGAGCATTGCGTCTGCGGAATCGATTAAATTCGTTATCCCGTGCTCGCTGCTGTTGTGATCGATGTGCACGAACTTGTTCCATTCTCCCCCTATCCACTTGATAGTTATTTACTCTTGAACGTAATTCTCCCATACTTGTCCGATTGTTATCATTATCAGCACCTCACTGGTCATTAGTGCGGTTGGAGCGTAAAGTAGCTCGTTGCAAATTTACACGACTTCGACGACCTATGTCAGGTTGTTTTATTTCCTCGGCATTGTAAGCAGCGAGAAGAAAATCACTTTTAGCAGTATTTTAAATATTTCTCTAATTAAATGTTTCTTTTTTTTTAACATGAGATGACAAAACCAAGGATGTTAAAGTAGGAGCGCAGCAAAAAGTCTCTAAATTTATGGACAAAACAATGTAACGTTCGGATACACGTGCTTTTTACATGAGATGACAAAACAATGGAACGTTCGGATACACTTATTACTTTCTTATTTCCCCAATTAAATGTTTCTTTTTTTTAACATGAGATGACAAAACCAAGGATGTTAAAGTAGGAGCGCAGCAAAAAGTCTCTAAATGTATGTACAAAACAATGTAACGTTCGGATACACGTGCTTTTTACATGAGATGACAAAACAATGGAACGTTCGGATACACTTATTACTTTCTTATTTCTCCAATTAAATGTTTCTTTTTTTTAACGTGAGATGACAGAACCAAGGATGTTAAAGTAGGAGCGCAGCAAAAAGTCTCTCTCTTTATGGACAAAACAATGTAACGTTCGGATACACGTGCTTTTTACATGAGATGACAAAACAATGGAACGTTCGGATACACTTATTACAGGGCATCTCGATAGGATAGAATTTATAGAATACTAACTGTTATTGCAATTGCCAAATCTGTATGTGGGCATTTGCTATCATGATATTATCATTTGCGCAAAAGCGTAGGGTAGGTAGGTCCGAGGTGATGTAGCGTATGCTTTGAGCTCTTGAAAAGGTTATTTTATCATTTGCGAAAAGGCACGTTTCGAGCTCTTGAACTCCTTAAATCTTTTGTGTGGAACATAAAAAAAGGATAAATATCCTTTTATTTACGAATGTATTTTAAGGATAAATGAAGAAGAAATGACAAAGGATAAAGATCCTGTTTTTACAAATGTATTTCTGGGAAAAATAAGAATTTATATTTTTGTGACTACTATATAATAATTGTGGCAAAATATACCAATTAAAATAATAAATTTAAAATGAGAAAATATCTATCTTTTGTTTACAAATTCCCAACCCAATTTGCATAATATTTCTATAAATTAACAATATTATACTAATTATTAAATGTTATTTTGAAAATGTAAAAATAAGAATTTATATTTTTGGACTACTATATAATAATTGTGGCATAACTTTTATATACCAAATAAAATAATAAATTTAAAATGAGAAATGATATTTTGATTTATGCTTGTATAAGTTTATTAAGTTTAAGACTTCACAACCCAATTACCATAATATTTCTATAAATTAACAATATTGAACTAAATATTAAATGTTATTTTGAAAATGTACTTTATTTTTATAATATAACACAACCGTCTTAACTCGCTCTTCTAATTTTCATATTACCGAAATTAAAATGCCGTCGGCATATGTGGAAATGTAATATGTTGCCTCTTCGAAATTTTCATATAAATGAAAACTGCGCTGTTAAACTGCTGAAGAGACAGCTTCTAGCTTACCATATATGGCAAACTATATAGTATTCTATATCTAGTATGCAATGAGCAATGTGGAGTCTGCACAGGCAGAGATGCCCCGTTATTATAATAAAAGTATTTTTGAGAGTTGGTAACACTGTAAGGTTGGCACCATCAAACATGTCAACACATTAATTATATTTATATGTTTTGAAGTTGAAATTGAAATTGAAATTTAAATACACGATGTTATGAGCAATATTGATATTATGTTGTCGATACAAAAGTCTTGTTTTAATGCGTTCTTCAATTCGAGTGGAACTGAGAGTACAAATACCGTCAAATGTTTGACAGCAAGTAAGTGGTCAACTTTTATATGGGAAAATGGAATTCTCGTTTTACTCTATCTTACTCGTAATTTTTCCTCATTTGCTCACCGTTTAGACCTACCCTGGTCTACGACAAACATTTTAAAACCAAAGTCAGCTCAATCGGCCCAGCCGTTCTCGAGTTTTAATCAAACTAACGAACAACAATTCATTTTTATTTATATAGATAGATTTCAGGGGAGACTTCTCTCATGAAGTTTATAAACTCCTTCTCTGTTGCTCTTTGGGCTCCGACAAAGTTTTTCCCATTATCGCTCATTATTTTTGACGGAAATCCGCGTCGTCCGACTAAGCGCGCAAATGCTGCAAGAAAAGCCGCAGTAGTCAAATCTGAACAAAGCTCGAGGTGTACTGCCTTTGTCGTAAAACATACAAAGACAGCCACATACCCTTTTCTAAATGAAGAAGACCTTAACATGGAGGCCTTTATTTGGGAAGGTCCAGCAAAATCAACCCCAGTGTTGGTAAAGGGTAGAGCACAGTTGGAGCGTTCAGGTGGTAAAGCTGCCATGATCTGCGTACGCATTTTGTGTTTGTACATGGTACATGGTTAACACATGAAAATCGTCCTTTTGATTTGTGGCTTTAGTCGCGGCATGTAAAATTCTTGACGGACCATTTGTTGCATTAAGCGATACTCGCCATGCAGTGTAAGCTGGTGGAGATATGCTAGAAATAGGTAAGTAAAACGGGATATCTCTGGAATAATGAGGGGATGTCGTTCGTTATAACTAAGCCTGGAGTTCGCTAATCTTCCATTAGCCCTTTTTAATCCCTTAGTGTCCAGGAATGGATTTAAGACGAGAAGTGAGCTTCCCTTTTCGAGAGGTCGCTTTTCAAGCAACTTTGATATCTCTTTGCTGAAATAGCGAGTTTGTGTGTATAATATTAGACTGGCATGTTGTTGGCATGTTGCAAGTCGGAATATGTCAGTTGTATGTAGGTAGGTAGGTAGGAGTGCAGCCCTATCGGGCTCAATTAACACTTGATGTGCCATTTTGATGCACTGTTCGTAGAACCTCCTGTATCTGCTATTACGTTTCACCTTCTCTTTCAAACCATTTTGAGGTTTCGATGAAACTACTTATGTCCGATATGCTTTTAGTGGAAATCCATTCAAGGTTTGGTGCTAGATGGATTCCAAGTGTTTTGTGTCGGATCTGTGCTAGAGCTGGGCATTCACAGAGAAAGTGGAAGATTGTTTCCTTGTTCCCTGCTACTCCGCAGCCACGGCAGATGTCATTGTAGGGCATACCCATTTTGGATGCGTGTTCCCCAAATGGCCAGTGCCCTGTTGTGGTAGCTGTTACTCTGTAAATACTTTTCCTTGACCTATTTAGTAAGTCGTTGGTTCTTTTCCTGTCATATGTTGGCCATAATTGTTTAGTTATGACGCATTTTGTGATGTTTTTCCACCTGTTATTTGCAATTTGTTGAAATTGTCTATTGATCTCTCCTTTGATTGATCCTAGCGGACTTGGTATTATCTCCGCCTCGGATTCGTTGAGGAAAGCTCCTGCCTCTGCCACCTCGTCTGCTTTTTCGTTACCGAAAATGTTCCTGTGGCCGGGAACCCAGATTGAGTTTAGTTGGAGCTTGTCTTTTATTGCGCTTAGTGCTCTCTTGCAGTTGTGTACTGTGCTGGAGTTTGTCATGGGTGAAGACAAGGCCAGGAGCGCCGCCTGGCTATCCGTAAATATAGTTGCTTTATTTATATTCCCGTGGTTTTCCAATAGAGCTTCGCAGGCTTTTTCTATGCCTAGTACTTCTGCTTGGAAGATGCTAGCCGAGTTCGGTAGACGTATAGAGAGAGATATGCCAAGATCAGTGGAGAATACCCCCGTGCCTACTCCGCAGTCCATTTTGGACCCGTCGGTATAGACTGAGATGGTATCCTCCTCTTCTATTGAGCCTCTTCTCCATTCTCGTCTAGATGGTATCCTTACCTGGAAGTGTCTATTGAAGTCCAGCTTTGGGAGAATGTAGTCTGATTTATTAATGGTGAGCTTGTTTAGAATTACACTATGTCCATAGTTCTGCTGGTTCCAACCTCCCAATTCTTTTATTCTTGTCGCCGCAATAGCTGCTGTTTTTTGAATAAAAATGTCCATTGGTAGTTGATGCAGGATCACGTTGAGCGCATCAGTCGGACATGACCTGATTGCCCCAGTAACACCCGCACATGCTGCTCTTTGTATACCATTTAATTTTTTAATGTTATATTGTTTGTTTAGCGCTGGCCACCATACCAGAGCTCCATATGTAAGTATAGGTCTTATGACCGCCGTATACATCCACATGACTATACTTGGTTTGAGGCCCCAATTCTTGTTGACGATTCTCTTACAAGTATAGTAAGCCATGTATGCTTTGTTTATTCTTTTTTCTATATTTATTTTCCAGGACAATTTGGTGTCAATCTCCACCCCCAAGTATTTAGCTGTGGGGGATAGACTGAGTGTTGTACCGTTTAGTACCGGAAGTTGAAATTGAGGTATTTTGGTTCTGCTTGTGAATAGCATCAGTTCTGTTTTGTTCGGGTTAACTCCTAGTCCATTGTTTTTAGCCCATAGGTTTAACCTTCGAAGTGCTCTTTCCATAATCTCGCTGACTGTTGAAGGAAACATGCCTGATACCAACAACACTATATCGTCTGCATACGCCACTGCTTTCACTCCTCCACCGTTTAGTTGGAGGAGTATTTCGTTCAGCGCTACAACCCATAGGAGCGGAGAGAGGACCCCTCCTTGAGGCGTCCCTCTACTCACATAGCTTGTTTGTGTTGCAGCGCCGTTTGAAGCTATAATCTTCCTATTCTCAAGCATCGATAGTATCCATCTGCACACAGTGTCATCTATGCCACCATGTGCCAGAGAGTTAATTATCGCATTTACTTCTATGTTATTGAAGGCGCCCTCTATGTCTAGAAAAGCAGCCATGGTGTATTGTTTGTGGTGTAGTGATTTTTCAATTACACTTATCACCTCGTGAAGGGCAGTTTCGGTTGATCGGCCCTTTATGTACGCATGTTGGGACTTCGATAACTTCTCCGCCATTATTGTTCTTACGTGTAGATCTATTAGTCTTTCCAGTACCTTCAGCATAAAGGAGGTAAGGCTTATAGGTCTAAAGTCCTTGGCATTTTCGTGTGTTCTTCTGCCGGGTTTTGGAAGGAACACAACTTTACTTCTTTTCCAACTTCTTGGGATGTAGGATAATAGAATGCTAGCTTTGTATATATTTTCAAGTCTTTGAACCATTGGTTCTACCAGTTTTTGCAACATTATGGGCATAATCCCGTCAGGACCTGCCGCTTTAAATGGTGCAAAACTATTTATGGCATACTTGATTTTGCTTTTGTCTATTATTTGGCCTTGATAATCAGCTGCGTTCAACGGTGGTTCTGGTTGAACCCTCGTTGAAGGTGTTTGCTGACTCCCGGGGAAGTGTGTTGTAATTAGTACCTCCAGAGACTCTTTTGCCGAGGAGGTCCAATCACTTCCCTCCGTCCTAATGTAGGCAGTGTTAATTTTTCTCAGCCTAGCGGTTTCTCTGCAACTTTCTATCGATGTGCAGAAAGATCGCCAAGAGTCGTTTTTTGCTTTCCTGACTGCTTTTTTGTATCTTTTCATAATATCTTTATATGGCTGCCATATTTTGGTTCTAAAACTCTCATTGAAAGCTTTCCTTAGTTGTGTTCTCAAATTCTTGAGTTCACTGTTCCACCAAGGGAGAGACTTTCTCTTTTTCAAAACTGTTAGCGGAGTAGATTTATTGAAAGTTGTGGTTAAGATTTTTTCCAACTTCTCTACTTCTGAATCTAGTTCTTGAGGATTTCTGATACTCTTATTGCCTCCCTTTTCGAGGCATTTTGTTGCTATTCTGGTATATTTTTCCCAAGCTGTTCTTCTAGGGTTTCGGTATGTGAGAGGAGCACTGTACCTCCCGCGGATGCTGAAGAGTATCCAGGAGTGATCCGACATGGAAGGCTCATCGGATACCCTCCAGTTATCCACAACGAGACTGTCCGTGTCTGTTGATAGCGTGAGGTCAATCACTTCCTCCCACCCCGGAAACCTATCCGAGCTTGGGAAAATAAAAGTTGGCTTATCGCCCTTGTTGCATATACTTAGATTACTATTTAGAATATACTGCAAGAGTGACTCACCTCTGGTGTTTATGCTGGAGCTACCCCATACGGTGTGCCTTGCGTTTGCATCACACCCTATTAGGACATCCTCTTTCCTATTCTCCTCTACTAGTCTGGTGAGCGGGGTCGGTGGTATATCATCGTCATGGGCCAAGTAGGCCGAGACTAAGAAGAAGGGCTTTTCCTTCTGTTCCACCTTTACCACTATGATATCTGCTGTGCTGTAATTAGGACAAAGAAATGCATTTATACTTTTATTGATAAGAATGCATGCCCTAGGTTTACCTTTGTTCCGTGTGTAAAACAGGTTATAGTTGCTGCTGTTTAGCCCTTTAATGGTGTCTTCTTTGACCCAGGGCTCCTGTATTAGGCTGATGTCGATGCTCCCCTCGTTCATAAGGGTTATCAGATTCGCTGTAGCACTCTTCGAGTGCTGCAGGTTTATCTGTACGCATCTAAGGTTGTTATTGGGCATCTCGGGTTTCTTCGATGCCCACTTTCCTTAGCAACTGGCTGGCGTCGTCGACCTCTTCCGTGTCGTCTTCGTCAGCCGCTTTGTCGCCTTGGAAGATTTTCAACCTGGCCTTGCGAATTCCGAAGCTGATTTTGTAGTCAGTCTTCTTGAGAGCCTCAATGGACTCTTCGCAAATGGCCACTAGTATTGGTCTGCTGGCTTTATTTGGTTTTTCCTCCTTTATCAGCTGCCACTCATCTATACCAGGTATAGATTTGTTCTGCAGCTTGATACACCGCAGGAGTTTTTCGCCTGGCTCCTCTATCAGGAAATCAGTCAAGAGTCAAACTCATAACAACATAACGTATTTGGAAGTTAAACGAAGTACTTCTACGTATTGGTTACCTTTTTAATAAAATGGTATTTATAGCAGTATTTCCAAGGAACTTAGTGTTTTCATTTTCTTAAAATCAACGCCAAATTCGTTTCTCTTCTCGGTAGCTATAAATGCTAAAAACACTACGAAGAAAAAAATCAATACAAACTGTATGTCTCAATTTTCATTAACACCACCAACGTATTTATTTTCAATAGTATGCAATCAGTTACCTTTGCCTTATTGCATATTGCAGTGAACACAAGGTCATCTCAATGGCAAGGCATATATGTGCACCCAATTATTACGCATGCATGTTGCATTTCCCAATCCCAATTAAAGTCTTTGAACTTTCCCGGTGGAAATTCAAAAACAAATTAAGGCTTTGTTAAATTAAAGGCATACTTTCACGAACTAAATACGTGTATGTTCATGCAGTTGCTAGGATAACATAGACATCAGGCTAACTGTATGCAGCTTCCGAGTCTTTTAACACTACGCGAGCCACCACTGCCTGCTGCTTAATTAGCTTTGGTGTTGAGATTGGCAGACTGCTGAATAGGCAATCAAACTGTTTTAGAACCACAACAGAGTCAAAATCAAGTCAAGCAGCTGCTACGTGGTTATTTAAAAATTGAGCGCCATATTTTACAAAAATTATAAGTTGTAATTGCGCATTTATCGACCGAATTCACAAAAATAATTTTATTTCCAAATCGAAAGTCAATTAGATCCATTTTATATTTATATAATTACTAGCTGACCCCGCAGTCATTGTCCTGCGTGAAATTATAGGCTTTGAAATGGAAAAAAGTTGAAATTATATTGTGTCGAAAATGATTTATTTTCGATTTTTCTACATTTTTTTAATGTATCGCAGCTTAATAAACATATTTTTTTTTTATTTCTGTTCTGGTGCGTAAACATACAAAGAAGTTGGGTTTCCAACTCGTCAACACGCCACATATATCTGGCCAATTTTCCCTGGAAATTGAATACGTTTGAAATGAAATGGCTGTCCCTTGTATTCGATAACTGCGTCATTATCAGTCGGGTTCCATTACACAGTTTCGGCGCATGAAGATTGTGAAACATAATAATGACAGATCCAAATTTGAGACGCAAATGATGCAATGATGGTATGCCACCAAGGCTCTCCAAAGAATTTGGAAATTCCACTGGATAATTCACGGTTTCGTCTTTCTTGTCAAGACGATCGATCGATTTGTATGAGCGCAAACCTCCCGGAATTTTACTTTGAATCTTCCAGTTTAAGTCATTAACATCGGTATTTTTGGCAGCTAAAATTGCGCGTGCACTCAAGCAATTGCAGTTACGATAATTTTGCCAATGTACGGATAAACATTCGTGATGAGTTCATCTTCCGTTGAAGTGAATTGACAAAAGGGATGTGAAATTGATATCAAACCACTGGAAGTATCAACCGAAATTTGCCCATTTCCAATCCTTAGCGAATAAATGTAAAATGTTATCGGCAATGTCATTTTTTCGTATCCCATAATTAACGCGAATTTGAAGGCTGATATGTCGAAATGATCTTCGCGAAAACTATGCGAACTTCAGTGGCATGCGAAGTAACTATTGCATTGTCCTTCGTCTGTTTCCAGTAATTAGCAAACGCAACTGCTGAAATGCTTCTCAAAAAGTTGCACACACTGTACCATTCACAATACGCAATGACTTAAATGAAGTTGAACCGCGAGACGCACAACAATTGGAAAACTTTCATGAATTGCAAAAGTAAATATTCTACAAAGCGCTTTATTGCAGTTCACACCCATTCGATACTGCTGATCTCATATTGTCCAAGGCCAATAACCGCTATGTTGCTTTCTTTGGTGACGTACTTGCAAACGTATTTGATCGATTTCACTAATCTACAATATTCAACATTGACATGAGTTTTGAATGTGAATTAGACTGAAGTGGTGAATATGGTACGATCCATGTGTTGTCAACTTCGATGTGTTGTTAACGTCGATATTCACGCCTCTAAATGCTAAATATTCTGCCATTGTCGTCTGGTGAGCGACGCCGATACAGTGAATATCCATCATTTCCCATTTCCGTTTCAGAAAGAAAAGCACATGAGTAGTGTTTCGTGCATTTATTGTCAGACATACAAACTAAAGTGGGATTTTAAGGTTCCCAAAGTCCATGAACCATATTGATTTTCACCACTTCGTATAATTCTGGATCTATCTCTGAATCAGGAATTTCCGCTGAAATGATTTCATCAATTTGATCTGGTGTAATCACCATCCGCATCCAAAGAAGAATTTGTGCGTGCGGCAACACGCAACAGAATACATTCAGCATCTAACAGCACCATATATACCATAGGTTGCTTCAAGATAAAGATCGTCAAACATCGCAGCTATTGTTTAAAAAGTCGTGCTGTGATATCGTTACGATCGCTTGCTGATTGACCGCGATCCGTAATTCCGCACGTATGTCATCGCATTTTGGGAGTTATTTCTTGCCTTTCTTTGGGCTGCCATACGTTGATGGCAAAAAGAACGCCGACAAATATTATTATTATTTTTTTCAATTGATCACTTCGTCTGAAACACACATAAAGTTTTCACTGAATAATTTTCAATAATTTTTCTTTTGGATAGCCGGAATAAAAAAGCAAGCGACCACAATTGAACGATTCAAATAATTTACAAATCAAAATATTGAAAAACAAAACAAACAAAAATTGGAAAAAATATGTACTTATGAAAAATATTAATTTTTGGAATTGTCCAATTTTCCGACTTCTCCTCATGGAAAGTATAAAGTATTTGTTTCTAAACTTTTCCCGATCCACAACAAATAACCTTTAAAAATTTCATCAACCGTTCTCTTAGCGTTACTAACAAACAAACATTCATTTTTATATATGTACATATGTATGTACATATGTATGTAAAGTTTGTATGGGGAAAAGAAAAAGGCTGTTTTTAGGGGTTTTCCGGAAATTATTCGAATTTTTCTCGCCGTAAAAACCATCTTTGAACTTCAACGAACATTTAAGAAAAAGAATTGGCCAAGTTGGTCCAGGCGTTATTGAGTTATGAGCGTACATAAATTTTGGCGATTCATTTTTATTTATATATGTAGATATTTTTTTGCGTATGTTCTTAGATGATGCCACCAAAGGAAATCTCATCAAATTGCGTAAGTAAATACTTATTTATTTATATTCAATTGCCATTAAAATTTGTCGGTCAAACAACACAATGAAATACTGGTAATAAAAGGCTCAGTTTTTGTTTATACTACATAGATCGGAAAATGCGGGAATTATTTTAATGAAAATGAGAAAGCGTGGTTTTCTTATAACAATGTACCTTGTGCCTAAATGGAATAAAATCGGGCGAACACTTGTCTTGCACACGTGCTCACATAAAACTGATATTCAGGATTTTGAAATATCCGGCTGACTCCTCTACAAGTATATATATGTTAAGATTTGTATATTTATAAAAATGCTTGGAAATAAGTTCTCTCAAACAACACCAAAAATTATTGCATTCAGCCTAGACCTTTTCTCCCCCAATACCCTTAAAGATAATTTCAGACTTTCCATCTGACTTTAAACCATTTAAGTTGGTGAAAATGGGTGATATTTTAATGAAATTAAGTGAACGCACTTTCTCAAAAGCCACACAATTAAATTAATAGTTTGTCGGAACGTTGGTCAAATTAATATTTTGGCGCTGATTTCTATTTCTAATAAAATAAACTTCGATACTTTGGTTGTCCATTTTCAAATCAACTCAATATAATAAATAAATCTTCAGTTGAGTTTATATCACACAGATACTATCGCATTTGAGAATGCAAGGTGAAAGAATAAAAAATGTTTGAATACACGCAAACTTAGCCATTCTCCCCTTCCTTTCATAGTCTCAGTCATATTCATGCGGTCGTAGAATAAATATACAGGTACGGATATAATGTCGCATAGCCACAGTGGCACTGTACTCAGAAGGAAAACAACTAATAAGTGGTATGGAGACCAACATTGTAGGAATAAAGAATGAAAAAGAAATAGTCGACGAATAACTGTCAAGTATCAACACTCAATCATTAATTCTACTGCTGTGTGGAAAATTGTAGCAGGAGGTGGTAGTGCATATGTACACACACAATTGATGATGTGGGGACTTTTGATTTTTGATTTATATTAGAAACTGGAGTCATATATTCAGTGTTTGGGGGTTTCAAAAGTTCTAGTTTGGTTTTGACAATTTTTGGGTCATAATGAGGCTGGGGTTGCAAGTAAGGTATTAAAAACCAAGTAAGGAAGGGCTAAGTTCGGGACAAGAAATTTGATTCCGCACACAAAATTTAATGGAACTTCTTTGTTGAATAATTTCACTCATTGTATAAATCGCCGAATGCACTTTCTGTACTGCAGAAAGACAAGCGTATACTTAGCACTAATGATTATTTTCATGTGTCATTTGTTTACGTGTTTTCTAACTCGCTCCGGATGTGTTATATTGTCCTTCAAGGTGTACGGACGTGTTTTCTAACTCGCTCCGTGTATTCAAATTGTGAAAAAAGTAACCAATTTATAATAATAAAATAAAAACAAACAATCAACAAAAAATAAGTGCTCACAAATTATTATTTATAAACACAAGCAAATAGTGCACGAAATAAATAGATAAAAACAAAACAAAAAAAAATAATAATAAAAACAAAAATGAGTGCTTCGCAGCCTCACCAGCAAGGCCGTAGGCATTCCCTAAATGCCTACTTCAGCTTTGTCGACCCAACAACAATAACAACTACTGGCAATAAAAAGGGTAACGGCGATGATGAGTCATCGCGACGATCAGCAGAAAAGGGAACGCAGCAAAGAACGCAGTCAGCAGAAGCAGCAGAAAACAGCAATCGGGCAACAACAAATGCACTGACAGCAACCAGTCTACCAGCAAGTGCACAGGCAGCGAAGAAAATTACAACGCAAGGTGA
>NC_065921.1:47257162-47299513 GCF_024586455.1 Bactrocera neohumeralis
TCGTTGTTGTTGTTAATGTTGTTGCTGTCGTTGTTACTGTTATTGTTGTTGCTTTTGTCAATGTTGTTGTTGTTGTTGTTGCTTTCGTTAATGTTGTTGTTGCTGCTGATGTTGCTTTTTATTGTTTTTTTTTGAAACTTTCATTTATTTAGCAAAGTTTATTAATAATTTTTTTTCAATTTATTTATTTAGCGTATTTTATATAGTTTAATTTACTTCATAATATTTAATTTATTTAGTAAAAGTTTGAGAATACTTTTGCTTTCAACGCATTAAAATTGTTACGATGTATAGTAGAAAAATGGGGAACACCGAATTACCGACTGCGCCAATTACGATATGATATGTAATTTATCGGAAATTACATATCTTTCGTTTGAATAATAAAACTCCGGCTAATTTACCGCAGTGTGCGGCTTGCCGTCCAGTTTATTAATAATAATTTTATTCTTTATAAAAATCTTATTTGCTAAATTTACCTGGAGCCGTTGTACTGATTTAAGCATCCACCCCTCTACTCGGTGAAACTGGCGCATCCTAATGCTACAGTACAATACACCACAGCCGATGACACAATAACACAACACCAACTCAACTCACTACACCTGTACAACCCACTAAACAAAAAGGATGGACAACAGGATAGCACACTATTCGTTCGATACACTGTGCCGCGATAACACCTCACGCTATTCTACATTTAAACTTTTCACCGATCCTGTGCGCGTTAATTCGAATCGTCAACAATCCGGAGCTCAACATAACATCGTCTATACATCAGCAACAACCGGGACACATGCGCCTAAACATCATCTCTCGCTGCTTTATACGGACACCGTATCGTTGATCATCAAGTGCTTTTATTTACATATATTGTACATTTTTATTATAAATATACTTAGTGGTAAACAGATGTGTATAATACCAGATCAATTACAATCAGTTTAAATACAATATAAAGTACACTTGGATTCTTTGTTGATAAAGTGGAGGTGAGTGGAATCAGTGAAAAGGACACCTAGTGGGTATACATACACTTAAACAGTTAATTAACCTTCCGATCTTACTGAAGTTGACATAAACATATTGGTTTCTAAAAATTTCATAAAAAACAAACATATATTAAGGTACAGAGCAGTGTATGACAAAGAAAAAAGTATATACCTGCAAATATATATTATATAAACAAATAAATTCAAAATATTATACCCATATAACAAGTGCGTGTCAAAAAACAACAAAAAGGATTTAGAAAACTAAAACTAAATGCGCGATATTAAATACAAAAGTCATAAACAGATAATAACAAAATTACAAAAAAAACGATATCGGGCGCAAATGTAAGAGCACTTAAAAGCAAAACAACACACAATTACTGAAGTGGACAAACCATAAACTAAAAGTATACATATGTATAAATATAAAGTCGATTTTCTTGTATATACACATTTAGTTGTCAATATTGAGTTGCCCTAATACACTAATTTAACATATTTAAGTTAATTAACCTTCTTCATATTACTGAATTTGACATAAAGCCATAACGGCAGTGCATTTGGAAGTATTCCACATCCTTATATTAAGGTATAAAGTCGATTTTCTTGTATATACACATTTGGCAATCGATATGAGTTGTAAAAATTTAATTTAACAAGATTTAAGTTAATCTAAAACTTCATTATACATGAAGTGGACATATATGCCATAACGGCAGCGCATTTGGAAGAACATCCACATCATATATACATAATATAAAGTCGATTTTCTTTATATAAATTTAAAATATATATTTGCAAATCAGCATTTAACATAAAAGAAAATAACCTTCTTCATCTTATTAAGTGGACATAACACTAACGGCAGCGCATTTGGAAAAATATAAGTCCTTATATAAGGTACAAGTCGATTTAATTGTATAGAACATTATAAAATCGATATGTAGTTGCTTTGCAATTAAATTTTTAAACATTTCAAATGACTAATCGTTAAGTTCTTCATCATTACTAAAAGTGGACAAAGAGCCATAAAAATATTTGGAAGAATTCCACATCCTTATATTAAGGTATAAAGTCGATTTTCTTGTATATACAACAAAATATATTGAGTTGTGAAATCATAGAAAATACATATTAACACATCTTATTTTACAAAGTGGACCTAAGTCCACATTGGCAATTTTGGCAATACCTCTTGTTCTTGGGCATAACAAAAAAAGTCGATTGTATAAAAGCACATTTGCAATCGATATCTAAGAGCTCAAATCAATTGCTTAAGAATTTAAGTTAAAAAACATAATCATAAGCACACAAAAGTGGACATACCATAACGGCAGCGCATTGGAAGAATTTCGCATCCTTATATTAAGGTATAAAGTCGATTTTCTTGTATATACACATTTGGCAATCGATATTGAGTTGTCAAATACAAGTACACTTATTTAAGTTAATTAACCTTCTTCAATTACTGAACAACATTAGGCCATAAGGCAGCGCATTTTGAAGAAAAGAAAAAAATTAAATAAACTAATTCTATCGCAATTAAATACCAAAAAATAAAACGCTAATAAAACTAACACTATTTTAGCAAGATAATCGAAATTCAAAACTCTATTTACCTAAAAGAGTATTCGGTTTCAAGCAATTCCCCATTGCCATATTTACAAAAACAAATTTATTTATTTACAAATAAAAAATAAAATAAAACCAAAATGGTTAATAACGCAACAAATCGATTTTCTTGTATATACACATTTCAAAATATTGAGTTGCTTAAATTATTTCACATATTGACAGTTTAACCTTCTTCATCTTACTGAAGTGGACATTTGCCATAACGGCAGCCGATTTTGGAAGAACTCTGAATCCTTATATTAAGAAATAAAATTCGATTTTCTTATATAAACATTTGGAATCGATATTGAGTTGCCAAGCGGCTTATGACGACATTCTAGATTTAAGATTAATACACACTTCTTCAAATCATGGCTGGACGATATTTACCAAAACGGCTTAGACGCATTTGGAAGAAACCAAAGCTATGATCTCCGATCAATTAAAGTCGATTTAAAAGCAATTGCACCATTTGGCAATCGATATTGAGTTGCCACAAATAGACAGTCTATTTAAGTTAGGCATCTACCTCGAGCTGCCCGAATGTGACACAGAAACCTTTTACGGAGGTTTGAAGAATGGCCGTCCTTCCGGGACATGTTTAAAGTCGATTTTCATAAACCATCCTCAATTTCACATAGCGCAAAAATTGTATCCTTCTTCATCTTACAAAACTAAAGGTCAAGCAGGAATTGGAAAAAGTTCGCTCTTATATTGAGGATAAAGTCGATTTTCTTGTATATACAGATTTGGCGAAATCGATACTGAGTCGAAATCATTAATTTAACATATTTAATGAACTTAACCTTCAAATCTTAAGAAAGGACATAAGACCATAACGGAAGCGCATCAAAAGAATCCACATGTTTATATTGTATAAAGTCGATTCTTGTATATACACACAGACAATCGATATTGAGTTCTGGTAAATATTTGCACCGCCGCATTACCAGACAAGTCGTTACTTCTATGGAAGCAATCGCTCTCATCACGAAAAAAGTGCCCAACGTGGCAACAAATGAAAGATTTTCTCACCACCCAATATGAAATTGCGCAAAGGTTAGAAGAAAAAATAATAAAACTAAGATCATTAAACGATTTTCTTGTACCAAAATAAAAGCTTCATAGACGATATTGAGTTGCTAGAAGCAACAAATATTAAACAAAAGTTTTCTTGTAAAACGCACTCGTTATATCCGAACAGAAAAAGCAAACGTCATTCGAACTATTACTGAAGTGGACATAAACCATAACGGCAGAGCAGTTTGGAAAAAATTAAACTTATATTAAGGTATAAAGTCGAACAACTTTGTCATATACACAAAAATCTGATATTGAGTTGCTGTCAAATACACACAATCTTAAAACTTATTTAAGCAAATTTAATTGCTTATATTGTGGACAAAAGACACAACGGCATGCATTTGGAAGAACACATATTTATATTAAGGTAAAAAGTCGATTTTCTTGTATATAGAACCATCGGTATTAATTGCAAAAGCAAATCATTGAAATTTAAATATTTAAAAATTGCCAAGAGACACCATGTTGCTCAAAGGCACAAAAAGCTCAAATGCTGCACATCCAAACACAAAGTGGACTAGTTACAGAACTAGTTACCACCACACTAACTCAAGTTAAGAAAAATCAAATAAATCCTTAATTCACATCCTTATAGGACAGGTATAAAGTCGATTTTCTTGTATAAACACATTTGGCAATCGATATTGAGTTGCTTCAAATTATTTACTTCACTTATTTAAGTTAATAACCTTCTTCATATTACTGAAGTGGACATAGGGCCACAACGGCAGCGCATTTAGAAGAATTCCACATCCTTATATTAAGGTATAAAGTCGATTTTCTTGTACAATCCACATTAAAAGCATATCGATATTTTTGCTGCAAATGGCTATTTCGCCAATATTTAAGTTAATTAAAAAAAACAATTCTGAACAAAAGCTAGAGCGGCGGCGGGCTACTAAACGCCAAAAACATAAAATATAGCACAGTTGTATCAAAAAGTCGAAAAATCGACACTTTCATACATTTTCAAAAATGAATAAAATCTCAAAAATAAGTTAAGGAATCACCATATTCCCAATGCGATAAAGTGGCGTACTTACACTTACAAAAAGCAAAGATCGTTCTTATCGCATCTATGCAAGCGCTCCTCAGATGGATGAGTTATGGAAATCAGCTATACAAAGCTTCAAATTAAGTATAAAGAATTGTCTACTCCACGAATTGAAGCCGTTCTCTATTCACGGCCACGCTCTCGCAAGATTCCTTTTATTTCAAAGTCCTAAATCTAGATTTTCTTGTATATACCCATTTGACCACATCGATAGGAGTTGGTTAAATCCTTTCACTTAACGATATAGAAAGGTAAATAATAAACAACCAGTACCCCATACCGATGAAGCAAGGAATTTAAATAACCGCAAATGAAATGAATAAACGCAAACAACGCATTTGGAAGAACATGTTTATATTAACAATAAGTCGGATACACATTTGGCAAAATATGAGGTTCGAACCATACGCACTTAAAAGTAAATTAATAACCAATATTATGTCTAAAACCAAAGGCATTGTCAGGATTTACATCATTTATTCTGCGCTATCGGCAACTCTACTAGCAGTACTCCGAAACACATAGGAATCATATATATATATATATATATAAAACTAGTTAAAATATTTAGGGGGCCCAGGATGTTTAAATGAGTTAAGCATCCACCCCCTCTACTCGGTAAAACTGGCGCATCCTAATGCTACAGTACAATACACCACAGCCGATGACACAATAACACAACACGAACTCAACTCACCACACCTGTACAATCCACTAAACAAAACGGATGGACAACAGGATAGCGCACTATTCGTTCGATACACTGTGCCGCGATAACACCTCACGCTATTCTACATTTAAACTTTTCACCGATCCTGTGCGCGTTAATTCCAATCGTCAACAATCCGGAGCTCAACATAACATCGTCTATACATCAGCAACAACCGGGACACATGCGCCTAAACATCATCTCTCGCTGGTTTATACGGACACCGTATCGTTGATCATCAAGTGCTTTTATTTACATATATTGTACATTTTTATTATAAATATACTTAGTGGTAAACAGATGTGTATAATACCAGATCAATTACAATCAGTTTAAATACAATATAAAGTACACTTGGATTCTTTGTTGATAAAGTGGAGGTGAGTGGATCAGTGAAAAGGACACCTAGTGGGTATACATACACTTAAATCTCTTAGACTGAATGGTGGTTTCTTCTCAAAAGCAAAAGGCAGTAGTTTTGTCCTCATTTTTATACGTCACAAGATTTCTCTAACTTTCCTGGATTGTAGTGTATGTTTCCAGTTTCTCCAGAATTGTCGAAAATGCACATTTCGTATTTAAATAATTTGCAGTCTATTAGAAATCTTTTGGATGCTTCTTTAGAAAGGCTGCTTCAAAGTGTTTCTTATAATGAGCATTCACTTTTCTTATTAGTAATTATTTATTAATACCGCACGACAATACACTTTAAGAAGATCAAAAAAACTTACCGAATTGTTAACTTGCTAAAAAAAAATTAATATAATTTTTCGTCACAGACTTTATGAAACTCATATGAATCGGAATAAATCAGAAAGAAATCGAATTTCAGAAATTGCAAATAAACATAAACAAAAAAACAGAGCGTATGACCACTTTTGGCGCAGTTTATGAAATTCCTCTTCATTCACCAAATGCTGCGCGATCACAAAACGTTGCTCATACGCAACGGCCAACAGTTTATAACCTCTTTAACTTTCGCATGATTTTGCCAGGGTTCAGAAAATGTGTGTACGCAAAACGAGTTTTTATTTAGAAGATGTTGTATACAAGTACAGTAGATTGGTATAGATATTTTTTGTATTTTGCTTGATAACAACTATGTCATTCATTGAGTTGTGAATAATAAATCGTGAGGAAGCTAGCTGTTTTTTATAATGTTTTAAGGACATTCAAATTTAGAAGTGAGAAGATTTAATAATGATCAAATCGCTTATGCTGGCTGTGACAGTGGACTCAAATGGATGCTTCGTTGTGTAGATTGGTATTTTACACACACATACTCAAAAATGTCTAATTTATTATTTCACTCTTTCAAAATGCTGATGCTGGTTATCCTTTCTACTAGCTGTTATTTTATTCAAGAACCCGCTTAAATGCTTTTTAACACCTCACTTGAAGGCAACATATATTTAAGTACTTATCCTGTGTTAACTAAAAATTAGTGCTAGCAAATAAGCCCCAAAATAAATTCAACACATCATTATAACGCAAATGTTGGCAACCTTTTCAAAGTTAACAGTTCCATACATAGTATATTTGCTTATTTAGATAATGCATTAATATCCTTCTGTGTGTCTTCCTCTATGAAACATACATTAGTTGGACTAAATTGGTAGCTTGCAAAAGCAATATGTATATTTCGTTGTAAATTTCTCTGATGATTTATTGCGCGAACTGTGATTCATATTACAAATTTCTTGAAAAATTATTTATCAAATTAAGAAATAAAAGTAGCTTAATGTTGTTATCTTTCCATGGAGCAATTTAAAAACAGAAATGAAGGTTAGGTCGATATCTAACCCAGTGAGGTGATTTCAGTATATTAGTGACTTGAGTATGTAATTTCCTTTCAATCGGTTGTAGTCTAGGATTAAGAAAACATGTTTCCACGCAATTGCAGGAAAATATTTCACACACTAACCTATATATCTGGTATAAAGTCTGGTAGTATAACAAGTATCACTATATATAATATATGGGAGCTTTGACAATTCGAGGACCGACCGACATTTTCGGCATTATACTGTATTATTAGGTTGTCAAATATCTCCGACTTTTTGTCTTTTGAATTTCGCGGCTATGCATAAAGCGCTACAGAGCTCGTATCTGGCAATACTATACGTCTTTGAAAGGTCTTGACACAATTTTCAAAATAGCGCTTTGCATGATTAGTTTGGATATTGCGTTTAACAGTTACAGACGTGTAAACATGGAGTTCACTAACGCCGTAATTTGCGATATTTTAAAGTTTTCCGTCGTTAAAGGCAAATCCGTTATAGAAACGTTCCTTGAGATTAATGGTGTTTTGGGGGATGTTACTCTATCACTTCGAACTACGGAGGTATGGTCACGACAATTTAGAGTGAGTGAAAACGACACCACGGATAAGCAGGCCAGCGGAATACCTGTGGCGACGAATACCGATCAAATCATGGCAAACATCGAGTTATACCGACATGTGGCATCTCGTGACATCGCCCGGAAGATGGCAGTTAGTTACCAAACCATTTTAAGTCATCTGCAGAAGGCTAATTACACAAAAAAGCTTGATGTTTGGGTGCCGCATGATTTGACGCAAAAAACCCTTCTGGACCGAGTCAACGCCTGCGATATGCTGCTGAAACGGAACGAATTCGACCCATTTTTGAAGCGTATGGTACTGGCAATGAAAAATAGATCACATATGACAATATCAAGCGAAAATGGTCCTGGTCGAATTTTCTCAAACAGTGGCCAAGCCGGGATTGACGACCAGGAAGGTTTTTCTGTGTGTTTAGTAGGATTGAAAGGGAATCATCCACTATGAGCTACACCCGGCCATATGGCCAGACGCTTAATTCTACAATCTACTAGAAACAACTGGACCGCTTGAAGCAAGCGATCGACCAGAAGCGTCCGGAATTGGCCAACAGAAAGGATGTAGTGTTCCATCAGAACAACGCCAGACCACAGACTTCGTTGATGACTCGTCAGAAGCTCCGGGAGCTCGAATGGGAGGTTTTATCGCATCCACCATATAGTTCAAACATAGCGATAAGTGAATACCTTTGTTCCTGTCCATGGCTAACGCCCTTGGTGATAAAAAGTTGAGCTCAGAAGATTCTTGTGAAAAGTGGGTGTCCGAGTTCTTCGCAAATAAGGAGGGGGCTTCTACGAAGGGATATTTTGAAGTTGACGTCAAGATGGAAACATATTATCGAACGAAACTTCGCATATTTTAACTAAATCCGATTACTGTGACACTTTTCATAAAGCTTCGAATAAAGAGAAAAAAAGCGGAAGGGAGATAAGTATTTGACAACCTTATATTGTGGCATAAGCAAACCAGTGGCATAAGCAAACCAGTAGTTTAAATTCATATATATTTATATGAGAGCCACGGCTAATACTGATGATCTTATCCATTTGTGGCATCAAAACATGTTATATTGAATATATTTACTGATATAGTTGTTATAGAATAAATCGAAACTTTGAAATTTCTTGCATTAAGTATACGGGATTACGCTTTAACCCGATTTATACTTTTTTACACTAGAATATATTTTAAGCCGGACAAGACGTTTTCTTAGTTAAATTGTTATATGTAGTATCACAAAATGTCCGATTTTGCCCAGTTCTTCTTCTTCTTAATTGGCGTAGAAACCGCTTAAGCGATTATAGCCGAGTTAACAACAGCGCGCCAGTCGTTTCTTCTTTTCGCTACGTGGCGCCAATTGGATATTCCAAGCGAAGCCAGGTCCTTCTCCACTTGGTCCTTCCAACGGAGTGGAGGTCTTCCTCTTCCTCTGCTTCCCCCGGCGGGTACTGCGTCGAATATTTTCAGAGCTGGAGTGTTTTCGTCCATCCGGACAACATGACCTAGCCAGCGTAGCCGCTGTCCTTTAATTCGCTGAACTATGTCGATGTCGTCGTATATCTCGTACAGCTCATCGTTCCATCGAATGCGGTATTCGCCGTGGCTAACGCGCAAAGGACCATAAATCTTTCGCAGAACTTTTCTCTCGAAAACTCGCAACGTCGACTCATACGTTGTTGACATCGTCCAAGACTCTGCACCATACAGCAGGACGGGAATTATGAGTGACTTATATAGTTTGGTTTTTGTTTGTCGAGAGAGGACTTTGCTTCTCAATTGCCTACTCAGTCCGAAGTAGCACCTGTTGGCAAGAGTTATCCTGCGTTGGATTTCTAGGCTGACATTGTTGGTGGTGTTTACGCTGGTTCCAAGATAGACGAAATTATCTACGACTTCAAAGTTATGACTGTCAACAGTGACGTGAGAGCCAAGTCGCGAATGCGACGACTGTTTGTTTGATGACAGGAGATATTTCGTCTTGCCCTCGTTCACTGCCAGACCCATTTTCTGTGCTTCCTTGTCCAGCCTGGAGAAAGCAGAACTAACGGCGCGGGTGTTGAGGCCGATGATATCAATATCATCGGCATACGCCAACAGCTGTACACTCTTATAAAAGATGGTACCTTCTCTATTTAGTTCTGCGGCTCGAACTATTTTCTCCAAAAGCAGGTTGAAAAAGTCGCACGACTTGTGACTAGATCACCTTTGGGGGTTCTACAGGAATACGCTCCGGTCTTAAAACCTTCCGTAAGCCGCCGCATTTTTCGTAAAATTTTCGAGCATTACCCCTGTCGGCCAGCTTATCAAGCTCTTCGTACTCACGCATTTCAGCCTCTTTCTTCTTCTGTCTACAAATGCGTCTCGCTTCCCTCTTCAGCTCTCGGTATCTATCCCATCCCGCACGTGTAGTGGTCGATCGTAACGTTGCGAGGTAGGCAGCCTGTTTTCTCTCCGCTGTATTTGCACTCGTCGTACCAGCTGTTCTTTTGCACTTTCCGAAAACCAATAGTTTCGGTTGCAGCTGTACGTAAGGAGTTTGAAATGGCGTGCCACAGTTCTCTTATACCGAGTTGTTGACGAGTGCTCTCAGAGAGCAGGAGTGCAAGCCGAGTAGAAAATCGTTCGGCTGTCTGTTGTGATTGCAGCTTCTCGACGTCGAACCTTCCTTGTGTTTGGTGGCGCGCGTTTTTTAGTAGTTTTTCGATCCAATATATAGCTTGATGAATCTTCTTATGCTGGAATCTAGTACCACAGATAACCATATTTCGGGCCCCGGCGAAGTCGATCAGCCTCAACCCATTTGGGGATGTTTCGTCGTGGAGGCTGAATTTACCGACCGTAGTGCCAAATATACCTTCTTTGCCCACCCTGGCGTTAAAGTCGCCAAGCACGATTTTGACATCGTGGCGGGGGCAGCTCTCATAAGCGCGCTCCAAGCGCTCATAGAAGGCATCTTCGGTCACATCGTCCTTCTCTTCCGTCGGGGCGTGGGCGCAAATCAGCGATATGTTGAAGAACCTCGCTTTGATGCGGATTGTGGCTAGACGTTCATTCACCGCAGTGAATGATAGTACTCGGCGACGGAGTCTCTCTCCCACCACGAATCCTACACCAAACTTGCGCTCCTTTATATGGCCACTGTAGTAAATGTCACAAGGACCTACTCGTCTCTGTCCTTGTCCCGTCCATCGCATTTCTTGGACGGCGGTGATGTCAGCCTTTGTCTTTACGAGGACATCAACCAGCTGGGCAGCGGCACCTTCCCAATTAAGGGACCGGACATTCCAGGTGCATGCCCTCAATTCGTAGTCCTTATTTCGTTTGCCATGGTCGTCATCAAAAGGGGGGTCTCTCATCCGAGGCTGGTTGTAGCTCTTCACTGGGGGTGTTTTTTACGTGGCGGGTCCCGAACCCAGCGCACAACCCTTGTAGGGAATGTTTCCCTTCTCACTTTAGCTCGCCTTCGAACGGATGTTCTTAGACTACCCAGAGGATACTTGGTCAAAGACCGGAAGTAGTGAGCTGCTTGAGCCATGTGTAAATGAATCGTTTCTGGCCACACCCAAGTGAATGGCGATCAGAGAACTTTCCTCACTTGCGTGAACTTCTACACATGACTCCATCCTCCCATTTGCCCAGTTACTCATAGGAAATTAATGTCTGCATAATATTACGTACTTAATTTTGTAGAAGAGGAGCAACGCCACGTCCACTGTCTTATTTTATTACCACCTCCTATAAGGTTCTGGTGAGACAATCACTGCTGCGGTTTACTCGAAATACTACGACATTGATGCCAATGAAATAAGATTTCTAGAAGGATTTACTCAAACAGAAGTCAGCGGTCTAGTCTCTCTCTCGTGTAATTTTTCCTTTTTTTTTGAATTTTGGCCTTTTACTTACTGTTTGCTTACTTTACTATACTCGCGACTTCAAAATACGTGTTGCAGTTTTCAACTATTTATTCTGGGCAACTCTTCATTCTAGAAAAGTGAAATTACTATGGTTAGTGTATAAGATAAGTCGTCCACGTGCCAACTTGTCTCTTGAAACGAGATTAGGTTGATAAATCAATTAGTTGGCTTGAATTAAATAAAAGTAACCAACATAATTATCAAGGGCTTAGTAGACGGAGTCTAAAATGCTTCAGAACTACAAAAAAATCTAAGAAGAATTGATAAAAGTAAGGATCAGGAAATATGTACTCTGGCTCATATGAAGCGCAGCCGAAAATTATACTTGGACTTGGATTTTTTCTCGAAAATGGTTTGTGCAAGACATAACAACAGTGTAAATAAAAAAGGTTTAGCTGTCATTCACATCGTCCACAAAACTGTTATTTATTGGGCCTCTAACGATATTTGTTGTTTTTTCAAAGCTAACATTTTTTATGAAAAATATATTTAACAGCATTATTAAAATTAATGCCCATCTGTCATGGACTTGGTTAGTTGGGCTAAAAAGCGTCAAGCGTAAAAAGTATTGCATTAACATCGTACACCATGTTGTATGAGCAACCTCGAATGTACAAATCACTTGAACGAATGCTTAGGTTATTAATTTTAACTGAGTATAATCTTTAAATTAAGGTTTTTGAAAAAAAAATCCATCAGGCCCTTCTCGTAGAACGGATTTTGTAGTATACTAGAATATTATTTAATGCATAGTATTAAATAATCCAATGTTGTATACTTACATGGGAAAATAAATATAATTTAGGCACGGATTATGGAGAAGGAAAATTCTATGTCAAAAACTAAAAATTAAGGAGGCGTTTGCGAATAGGAAATCAACTTGGAAATTGATGAACTCCCTAATGCACATACAAACCGTGATTCGGCTGGCTGAAATGCATATCTATTGAAGGTCTTGGAATTGATTGCAAATGCAAGTTGAGGTGTCGAATTAATTTTACAAACTTTATAGAAAATAAGTATTTGGTGGAACCCTGAAATCATGTCATTAGCGATAAAGTGAAATGAGAGCATATAAACAAAGGTACCTTAGGCTCAGAATATGGTTGAAATGAACAGCTAGCCTTGCACTTCCCCTGTGTAATGGTATTACTAAGAAAACTGTGATTATTATATTTTATTTGAAAATTTTATTAAGCCTGTAAAAGTTATGCAACATTTAGTTCATGAAATTTTCAAAGTTGTTTTGTCGCATCATTAATTAAATTAGAATTCTCGTACTTTTAAGCTAGTTTTTCATTTGAAATAATTGAAGTGCACTCTTTTTCGCTTGCATAAATTTTATTAATTAAGTAATAGTTTTCATAAATCTTTAGGTGAGTACTAAGTTTTTATTTTAGCAAAAGCAGCTCCTTTGATTTTAATCGTTATACCTAAAAAAAATTTAAAGATAGAGGAAGTAAACCCAAACTATATAATAATCGTTATGTTTATTAAGAAACGGATATTCAAAACAAATTTGATTCTTTGCTATTTTCAGTCAGATCTTAATACGGTGAACTTTAATAGACTTTAATTCAAAACCACAGATGCACTAGATTACGGATATTAGGCCTGAAATCATTCAACAGGGAAATGTGCTGTAAGACTTCATTAGAAAGCAACACAGCTTTCAGTTCTATCCTTAAGCACGCCGTATTTTAATTTGCATTCGGTTTCTGATTTGTATTATCCAGCTTTTGCTGATTATTTTCTTTCTACGTACACGGGTGTGAACATAAAAAAGATGTTATGCTCTCATCTACAGCGTTTAGTTGATCGGTTATGAAATATTACAGTTCAAAATACAAGTATAAAACTATTGTACTATAGAATATAAATAGGGATCGCAAATGGTAGCCTAAGTGAGAACGCTACATACTAACCGCTAACCAGAAGCTATTTATACGGTATTTAGCTCGTTCCAACATTTGACTTTAGTGCACTCGTAAATGATTATATTACTTACTATGAGCGCATGTATGTAAGTACAACAGGAGAGCTATGTGCGATGACTAGAGACAATTGCAGGCACATATGTACATAAGTCTGCACTTAGGAGACATAAAAATGTTGAACACCAGTCGGCACTTTGCCGCTGAATATTCTCTTGAACTGAATACCATCACACTGTGGTGGCTTCGGCCCTCATAATTTGCGCTAGTATTGTTTGTCCTTTTGCTCTTAAGCTTTGCTTTTGGTGCGTCTGGGTTAATTTTGTTACTTATTTTAATGGCTTTTAGCACTCTGATATATACTTTTGTTGCTACGCGCTATTAGTGGATGTTGAATGTGGGCGAGTTAACATTGGAATTAACTTTTGAATGAAATTAGATTGTTGCGCATTTTATTTTATTTAGTTTCTCCTTTTCGTTATAACTTTTAGTTTAAAATAATTCACGATATATAAAATTTGAATTTTTTACTTTAATTTACTTTAAATTGAGGATTTCCACTTTTGCGTTTTATTTTGAAAACTGTGACCATTCGAAGTAAAAACTACAACCACTACAGATCCTAGGTTATTATCATATCATTTAAGCTCATATAAAGGGTGTTATTTTAGCCCAGTAATTTTCACTACGACAACATTTTTTTTAGAATTGCTTTTTTTTTGACAATTATTACTGAATTTATACTTAGTTCGCTTTGCCATTTCATAATAAACAGTCTGATTCTAGAACAAGGTTTGCAAATATACACAGCTTAACTTTTAAATTTCGCGATTTGGCGACCATGGTAGTGCAATCTGGCAACCCACAACTTTGTAGTTAAGCTTGATATTTTTATTGTTATATATACTCAGAACGTTTTAACATACGACCGCTTTTTGTGTTGCTTACAGTAACTTGAAATATACGTATCTTTGAATCAAACCGCGAACATTTTCGAGCAATTATGTTTTACAATTTTCGACACGGAACTAACTTAATTCAGCTTTCGGCGATGAAGCTTAATTAAGGGCAAGTGTTTATCGAGGGCGAGAAATCAGTTGCAATCGTAAATCACTCCAAGACGGATATCGCGAAAGTTGTTGAAATTTAGTTGTCGTTCTAGAAACTGTTGATGCTGGACACAATATAATGTTGCTAGTTCGTCATGTGACCTATTGTGAAAGAAAGACAACTATAGGCTTTAATGGAACCAGAAAACATTCACTATTGCACTGACATTTGACTGTTAGCAAATTTTTTCAATTAGGGTCCCACAAAATTTGTCGATTGCTCAAACAAAGGCTCTTGTCGATTGGTCGGGAGAAATGTTAAAAAAATACGTGCTTCGAAACACATCTATGAAAATTTGGCTTCTCCGCTGAAACTTATTTGACATTGAAAAAGCTAAATTTTGGTAATAACACCCAGCTATATGCGATTTATCTCTTCTTAATTACAATATAAGTTGTAAATGTTTTTGTTTTTTAGACTGCTACAATCTTTTTTGTTGGGAATTTGATCCCCACCTGTCAATATCTTCGTGTTTTCCAGCTGTTCGTCTCTTTGAGTCGAAAACTTATGAATTTTAATTATGGAAATGAAAACTTTATAATAAAATAATTTTATCTACGGGTTTCTTATCCTTACCACTATTAAATATTATTATATCAATTCATAGAATTAATTAACTAAGCTCTTAGAACCTATCTTTTCTCACAAAAAAAATTAACTGCTGATCAACTTCGGTATAAATTAATTTCCTGAAATATCGGCTTCGGATTAAATTTATCAAGAGTAATTTGTACATCAGATGTTCTACATTTACATTTGTTTAGAGTTTCAGCACAAACATATGTATGGTTAAATGCTGACCAAACACTACTAGAGCATATTTATTACACCTTATTAGACTATGAAAAAAGATATGATAAATTGTACCCACGGCACCTGACGAAACCACCATTGCCCGAATTGTTGATTCAGCCTTGTAAATGCACATCGAAATGTCAAACACAGGTTTGTTCTTGCAAAAAATCACAACTTAGCTGTATTTTGTTATGCAAATGCATTAATAATGGCTGTCAAAACAAAAAAGATTGTTAATTCACTTTTTTTAAATTTATGTAAAAATTTGATTTTTCGTAATAAATTTTTTTCCCAACAGTTCTTCTTTTATTCTTAATTTATTTTTTGTTTTTTTTTTCCAATTGAGTAGATATAAGTATATTTAATCATAAAAAACAATTGGATATTTTCAATACCACAATTAAAATTGTAAAGCATTTGTTCCGTCCAATTTATCGGGGATGGAGTAATAAAAAAATGGACCAATAAGTCTCCCGGCAACATTCAGAATCATAATCTGCAAGCTTTTCTATATTCAAAACTATTTATAGAATGCGGTCTTCATATTTTGCACACTCAACTCTACTCAGCTCAGGTTGATGTGTAAAAAGCGGATAATAAATAATAACAAAAACTTTAACTGAAGTGTTAAATTTGTTGATTGGAGGGTTACAAAAATAGGTAGCATAACATAATCATTGGTTAATGTATCATTTTAGTAATATAAGACAGTTTTAATGTACATTTTTAACTATTTTCTTAATGCATTTTAATAAAAGAAAAGATTTGCTAATTTCGTTTAATTTCTTCATACTTGCATAATAGAAGATAAACAAGGATAGATATTTGAGGTAATTGACCGTTGATTCCGAATACAGTTCTGGTCACCACAATGACCAATGTTTGATAAACGCAAGGCTTTTAGTTACTTACCTACAAACGATAGAGCATTCACTTCCGACAATTAGGGCTACTAATTTAAATTAACCTATTCATTATATCCTGAATATGGTAATTATATTAAGTTTGCAGCGATGTTTGTAGCACTCAAAAGGAAACCATAGTACACTATTTAGGGGGTATTCTCGTCTAGGATTTTGAAAACATCGATTTTTTTTGCATATCTTGAAATTTTAGACTTTCAGAAATATGAGCTTGGAGGGATTTTTCAAAATTCCGCTCATTTTCGGAGATACAGCCGATTTTGTGACGTAGCGCCCGTATTCACTAGAATTGTCTCCTAAACTCTAAACGCATTTTTCTCAAAACTGACTTTTTCGGAACGATACCCACGATATATCAGGTTCTACCAGACTGATTTACTTGAACTTTTTATAGAGTCTTTTCTATAGGCTTGTCTGTGGTTGGAACTAGCCCCAACCCCAAATTTTTATTTTTATTATTTTTAAAAAATTCAAAATAGTCAGAAAAAGTTATCCAAAAAAACTTATTTTTCAGGCAGTCGCCATTTCGTAAAAAAAATTGTTTCCCACTTTTCCGTAGTTCCGACCATTGCGACATTATTATAGATTAATAATCTTTTGTGTTTTTGGTTTCAGATAACTAGGAGAGTTGAAATCATGGGTATGGTTACGTGGAAATTTTTAGAGACCCCCCACTTCGTCAGCTCATAATTTTTGAAATTTTTTATTTTTTTTAGTTTTTAATTTTTTTCTGTACTCTTAAATTAAACAATAACTAATAAAAAAAAAGACAGTAAAAATATTAATTGCCTGTTTTTTACGACACTTTAAAAATTACCTGAAATTCATGCTTCTAGACCAGAATACCCTCTTTAGCAATGTTCGTCTGTGTGTCTCTATATACGAGAATTAATCCTTCAGTTTTCGAGATTTTAATCTGAAAATTTTCACAAGCCCTCTTCTCTCAAAGATCTGCCCATTTATCGAAACCGACGATATCGCACCACTGCAACGTATCACTCTCATACCATGGTACCGATCGAAGTCCAATCATTGCATGGAAACTTTTTTATTTGAAAGATAGGAAAAATATCGTTTTATACCCTTTTATTCTATAAAAAATGGACCGGTTCGGCCGAAATTCACACTGTTTCGAGCTGATAAACCCAAAATAGGGCTTAGGGATACGAGTTGACACATAAAGTATGTACTATAGCACATCGAAAACCTATATTGAAAGCCTAAACACATTATTATCTCGATGAATCTTGGTATGTGTGTTCCTTAGTACAAAAAAACGTCGAGTTCGTAGATGCACGTAATCGAAACACTACCACGCCCACAAATTGCCATTAACCGAAAGCATATAAAGTGCCGTAACTAAGCATAAAGTAAACGTGGCATTCTCCTTACATTATTATGTGAAAATGGACGAAATCGGACAACAACCACACCTGCTTCCCATTAACACAATTTTAAGTTCCACTTGATTCGTAAAGTTTCCAGTATACAAATCAAGAAGCAATTTATATAACGAGATAAAACTTTGCACGAGTAATGTCTTAGTGTGTGTGTCAAAAATTATTTAAATACAATAAAAACTGTTCAAACCCGTAGATACCGAATAATTAGACCCCGGTACCTATAGATGACTTTTGATTGAAAATGTCGGTCAATGTGTAATATATATAACTGAAATTAAGGGATATTTATTCTGTTATTCTTTTCATAACAGTGTATCTTTGTGCATAAAATAGATAAAGTTTAGCGAAAACTTGGCCCTTATACAAATAATATCAAGATTTTCGAACATCCGGCTGACTTTACTCTATATGATTGGTTTAACACTTTGAAGTATTTCCCTGGCTTCTTTCAAGTTCTAAGAAAATCAAATGTTTAGTTGCACCCGAACTTAGCCCTTCCTTACTTGTTGTGATGCTTTCAAATCCTTTATCACTTAATACAAGTTTTGTTCAGAAAATACCGAGAACTTTGTATTTCTCAACAATTTGTTTACTTTTTCATGAATGTGTATCATTTTTGTCCCATTCAAAGTAACCCCCAGATATATTGCACTTCTACTAGCGTATTTTCAATACTCAAAGCAATTAAAAAGTAATTTTTTATCATGTTTAGCTCTTCTTTCGAGGTAATTTTCGTCCACTCAGTCACAATGTAGAGTCATCTTTTCAATGGTCTCTTCAGTTTTTAGTGAGCCTACGACACTTTGGCAAGAACTGAGAGCACGTACGAGTTTACGCCTGTACTCCACGAACAGCACCCACTCGACATGGCATATGAGTAATATGGAAAATGAAACAGTCTTCATGACATCAGCAAAGGCAAGTAAAATATCTAAATCAATGTGACTTCATTACCGCCACATAAATATTTTGCAGTTGCTACAGTCACAGTACGCTTTATTTTTTATGCGCAAATCATTTAAAGAGATCGTTCTCGCTTCATTTTAAAAGCATTAAGTGCGTCTTGTGGCGAATTTCTCAGTCTTGCTGATACAACAACAACCAAGATACACAGTTGACTGTTAAATATTTCAAAATTACTGCTTTTGTTGTTGTACGTACAGAATGTGTGCAATAGTTCTTAAAGAAAAACTTTTATTTTGCGCCTTTTCCAGTTGTATTCTTCTGACGGAAAGTAATTTCACTTAAGTTATCAAGAGGTCTAAGATATAGAAGCAGTATAAAGTTATTTTTAGGTGTTTCAGATTATAGGACATCGTTATAAGGTATTGTTGTCACATTTTTTCAGCTGGTTTTCGTTATCAAGATATTATGATCATATTATGATGTCTTTCAGCAAACTATGATAAACAATTGCTATAAATACATAAGATTGCATAAATTATAATTCCTTTAACAAACCAAAAGGAAATAAAAACAAGTAAGGAAGAGCTAAGTTCGGGTGTCACCGAACATTTTATACTCTCGCATGATAAAGTGATAATCGAGATTTCATTATCCGTCATTTACATATTTTTCAAATACCGTATTTGGTTAAGTTTTATTCCGCTATCATCATTGGTTCCTAAGTACATATTTATTATACAGAGAAGGCATCAGATGGAATTCAAAATAGCGTTATATTGGAAGAAGGCGTGGTTGTTAACCGATTTCACTCATATTTCGTACATGTCATCAGGGTGTTAAGAAAATATTATATACCGAATTTCATTGAAATCGGTATAGTAGTTCCTGTGATATGGTTTTTGGTGCATAAGTGGGCGAGGCCACGCCCATTTTCAATTTTTAAAAAATGTCTGGGTGCAGCTTCCTTCTGTCATTTCTTCTGTGAAATTTAGTGTTTGCGTCCAAATATGCCCCTCCCTAATGCGATCCTTTGTGCCAAATTTCACTTTAATATCTTTATTTATGGCTTAGTTATGACACTTTATAGGTTTTCGGTTTTCACCATTTTGTGGGCGTGGCAGTGGGCTGATTTTGCCCATCTTCGATCTTAACCTTCTTATGGAGCCAAGAAATACGTGTACCAAGTTTCATCATGAAATCTCAATTTTTACTCAAGTTACAGCTTGCACGGACGGACGGACAGACAGACATCCGGATTTCAACTCTTTTCATCACCCTGATCACATACATAACCCTATATCTCTTTTAGTTTTAGGACTTACAAACAACCGTTATGTGAACAAAACTATAATACTCTCCTTAGCAACTTTGTTGCGAGAGTATAAAAATACTTACGAAAGAAGGTTGCTTACACGCACGGCACATACATATGTATAAGCATCATTCTGTGACGCGAAGCTTGGTCACCGGCACTGATCTGACTGATGTAATAATGACAATTATTTTGAGGTTTTCTTTAAGAATTTCGGCAAAAGAAATATGTGTATATATTTATATACGCGTATACACATATAATGTGGATACTTATGTTACAAAATGTTGTTGGGAAAGAAATATATACATAGGTATGTATACAATAGATATATATTTATACATATACATATATTGGTGTTTCTTTAATTTCAATGTGGGCGAATATTTAGGTCTTTTGGTAAGAAGTTTACAATGTTGCGGAAAATATTGGAAGTGTATGTTTACACATACTGACATATTGTCGGAAAACTTATTTTTATAAATTAAACCATAATGATACAACACTATTCGCAAATGTTTCTATGGCATTTATTAAATATTCAAAAATCAAAAGCTAAACATTTTAAATTTTTGCGAAGATCGTTATAAATGAAGGATAAAGATTTAAATTTTAATTTTTTCTCAAAAATTTAATTATTTGGTAAAATGTTCGCCATTTATTGGCTTAAAAAAATTAGTTAAATGCAGTTGCACCGAAACTAGACAATACTACATAAATAAAGAAGTTTCCATAAAATAAATTGATTTTCAAAGTTCAGTTATACTATGTTTATGCGAAAAACAATTTTGAGATATTGCAGCGTTCCCTTCTTTTCCCAGTTTTGTGGAGATATCTTTTCAAATAATATTTTTTTTTTCGTAAAAGAATTTGATTTTGATAGTTCAGTTTGTAAGGTCGCTATACGCTGTTTCAATATCGGTGGTTCCGTCAAATGAGCTACTTCTAAGATAGCGAAAAACATATGGAAAATTTCAGAGCGTATCTCAGAAGCTGCGGTTCATGGTGATCAATTGTGTATAAATATTTTATTGTTATCCGAAGTTTCTTTCTGCGTGTTACTCACTTTGTGGCATATATCGACGCATTTCCGCGAAAGTATCGTATGTAAAAAAGCGAAACTTTAAAGGAAGAGGTTTTTTTTAAATTACTCAGCTTAGAATGGGAAAATCATATTCAAATTTTTTAGGTTGTATTGTATTAGCTACAGGAACGAACGCCAACTTAATTTTTGTCAGTAATGGCGCATTTTTCTAAAAAAATAAGGATATTTAAACATACGATACTTTCGCAAGCTATGTTTTAGTGAGCTTAGCCGCAAGAAGTATGACATACGATAATTGCAAAAAAAATATTTATTGTACGAAATAAGCTAACAAAGGTAGTGCAATCATTTTATTATTACAGTATATATTTTATTATTTATTTTAATCTTCTTCATACGTTTCCTCCAAACAGTCCTTTATTAAATTTGAATGTCGAAGGTTTAAGTATTCCTTATGATACTTTTGTGGTATACTATTTTTATTATTACATAAATTACTTAAGTCTACGAATTTTTTTGTTGATATATTTAATTTACAACTATATAAAGATTCAATGTTTTGGTTAACGTTGAACAAATTAATAAGTTTTTTGTTTGAGTTTTCGAAATACTCGTAGCTTAAATCTATTGACAATTGTTCTTTTCTAATAATAGCGATACGTAATTTACTTAAGTTTAAAGTTTTATTTTTAAATAGTGAGTTCGCAAAAAGTTTCCAATTCTTAAAGTCAGTGTGATGTAATTCTATGCATTCGTACCCTCACGGATTTGTTCTTGAATTTCTAATCAGTGTCGGCCATTCACTGGTTGCCCAAACATTGGTTTCTGATAAAAGATTCTATAGTGCTGTGTACTGAGTTTACCGGCATCATAGTGTGTCCGGGAAGTAAATAGGTAATCTTTATTGTTTTTAGGAAAATAGAAGTATTTAAAAAATATGATATCATTGCTAGCACAGCCTTGTTCTTATTTTGTCCTGAGCAACTATCGCAATAAAGGCTCAGATCATCGGTTTTTTTTCCGACTATCTAGAATAAGAAGATACCTTAAGAGAGCTGAGCATATTTCATTACTGCCACTCTTGCCATCGATTTCGCCCCACAAAAAACAGTATCCATTTCGGGTCCCACTTTCATACACACTTAGGTTGTAGTAAGCATTTGCGTGAATAAAAAAGGGTAACATTTTTGGAAAAAGGAGTATGCAAAACCTTTTGCATATCGAAACTAGCGCAAAGAAATTTTTGTCCCATTTTACTTTCCGCTTGTTCTTTGAGAAAAGTAGCTGTACTTTGTTTTTTAATATTTATATGAATTTGAAATTCTTTTGAATTCTGAACTTTTTCTCTATCATCTTTGTTAATATACTTTATATTTTCGCAAATCGTGCATTTGTCCTTTTTTGGCAAATGGAAGCCAATTGAAAACTCTGTATTAAAAACATTTCGAAATATTCGGCAAGATACTGTGAACTCATTTAAGCCTTGATCTTCCAAATAAATAAGATACAATTTATATAAATTGGATACATTTCTCAATTCCCTTGGTAAATAGACTTTTTGATTATTTTTACGGCAATAGTGTGATGGTACTGCTGGCAACTTTTTTATGTAAGCTTTGATAAAATCTATTGTACGATGGTCTGTTTTATTATGTGGTGCTTTTTTTCGGCTTTCAAAACTAATAGTTTTCTTTAATGCATGTCTCAAAACCATTTGAGGAATATTTAAAGTTTTCAAAAAAAATTCTGGCAAACTTTAAATATTTTTCCATCCCACAATAGGGAATATTCAAACGTCCAGTTTCGCCTTTGCACACGCTTTGCTTCCTGCCCAGCTCGCCTTTTTTTAATTTGCTTTCGTTTGATATTTGCATGAAGCCATGTTAGCCGTCTTGTGTTTGACATACCCCAGTAATGTTCGTTAATATTTTGCCGGGAAATGTCTGGCACACTTCGACAATCCTTCTTACATTTGGTATTTATACACGGGTTAGGAAGTACTCTATTGTCATTTTTCTTCTTTTCCTTTCTCACTGGTTTGCGCTTAAGTCCACGTTTTCCAACGCAGCACTCTTCATCATCGTTATCGCTATCACTATATGGGACTGGTGATTTCACAAGCTATGGTGTTTAAATTTTTTTTTTTTTTTACACTTCACATCTATCTAAAAACACTTCATGAGCTAGCTAAACGAAACAATTATAGGCATACATACAAATACACACAGAATTCACATCACTTTTGAATAACTCGACAATAATTAAGTGAAACATAGTAAGTAACTACTTACTTTTCCATGGGTAAATTCCATAACAAATAAATCATTTGTTGATCACAATTGTTTATATTTTGTTCACTATTGATGTGTTTGAAACTAAATGAAGACTAATTTGGGCTTTCACAGCTTCACTTATCACCAGATAGATTAATGAATATCAAAACGTACACCAAGAATTAACGGCGTAAAGAGGAATTAACGGCAAAATGGAAAGAGCACATAATGAAGATATGAAAATGTTGTTATCTCTCTATATTTTTGTGCGTTTGCAGTAATTCGTTCCACATGCAAAAAAATGTGTATGAACTTACGATAATTTTGCGCGAACAGAAAAATTCACAATTACATACGATAAAATTGGAACTTAGTTTTTATTGGAACTATAGCGTTTTCAGTTATATTATTTTTCAGGATAGTGAGACATAAGTTTTCTAACAATTTGGCATTAAAATCTCAATTTCGATAAAAAGTAACATACGATACTTTCGCGGAAATGCGACGATATGTTCAGTGTATACAAATCTCAATAACAGACTATTGCATATGTTAAACAGACAAATAAATACACGTCTACAAACACACACAGCCTTGCATACATTGGTTTTTGAAGACATTTGTGTGAAAAGAATCCAACGACTGTAATTGTTAACGAAATGATTACAGACATACAAATTGAGTATATACAGTTATGAGCCCTGCGTCTACGGATATTTGCGGTTTCTTCGGAGGCTGCTAAAATCGTGAGCCCTCAGCTACCAGCTGCCGGCTGCCTCTTGGCTTCTGACCGCCGATTTCTGGTTGTCTGTGTACACTGATTTTGTGTCACTTTCCACAATTGCTATTACATTTGCCGTTCATATTTACATTTTTTGTATTTGTTGCCTAAGGGTGAAATCATATAAAGCAACGATGCAAATGAATGCCTGGTATATCAGTACACTTATAAGTACTTCTGCACGTGTATGTTTGCGTATGCTTGTCCATAACTAGGTGTGCTTGAAAACCGTTGAGTGTGGTTTCGTTCAGTTATATGGGCGATGAGGTATCATTGGATTAGTGTTTTTTCTTATCGTAAACATTTACAATCAATATTAAAGCTTCAGTCAGAAAATAGTTAACAAAACACGTTTCATTGGCTAAATTTACATTTTCAATTCTAAAGAATATATTAACATAGTTTTCAGGACAGGATTGAGACTTGTTTAATAATAATTATAATTTAATAAAATTTAAAATTAAAAAAAATCAATATGGTTATCAAAATAAACGAACCTAAGAAATTTATCTGTCGAAGATGGTTTGCCGCTATTTAAAATAAAACTAATAGGCTGTTCACGGTAAGATGGTTATCGGGTTATGTGATTATTAGATTAAAAATAACCTCTATGCTCCGTGAACATCCTATGTATGGTTATTTGCTTATTTTTACCCAAACAGCTGTTCATTGTTTACAATTTTAGTTCAATGAAATTCCTACTTATAAAATGCCTAAACAAAGTTTAAAAAGCAAAATAATCGAATTTAAAATAAGTTCTGCTATTCAGAAAATTGACTTTATTGAAGGTGTGTGCTTATTAAATAATCCGAATTTTAAGGGTTCAAAAAATGTGCAGACATCTTGCGCCCTGAACAGTGTCACAATGCAATGTATGAAGTATTAGAAGAAATGCTAGAGGATATAACTTTAATCATCTGCAGTAGACGGGGAGGTGAACTTCATGTTCCGAAATCTATTCATTGGCGTGAAAATGTTCTGTGTTGCTTTGACGATGGAGATTTTTACAAATGCTGCGGGTCAGCAAATGCCAATTCGCTCATCTCCTATTTTTAATGCTTTGTGATGCTTTTTGATGCTTTTTATTTCGGTTATTTTATTCGGTAATTTGCTGATTGTAAACAAAAAACAGCTGTTAATAGCAGATTTGCCAATGAGAAAATCTGAATGGAAATGCCATTCGCTTAGTTTTATTTATTTTTTGTGCTGCCATTTAGTGAAATTCCAACGACTTCCTAACACTGGAAATAAGCAAACAACCACATAATCTGTAAACAAGGGCCTAGGTTGGTCAAAGTTGGTTATTTTCTCATACCGCATTTTGTTGTTGTTTACTTAATCACATAACCACATAACCCGATAACCACCTTATCGTGAACAGCCTATATGTTAAAAGACTAGATGAGAAAGGTAAAATGCAACAATAGTGGGTTCAGTATCACCACTTTCTCAAAAACTCTGTCTTCGTCTAAAAAACTATTTATTGTAAACAAAACAAAACATTTATTTAGATACTAAACACCGAAGTTGTTGGTTATATACAAAATTATAAAAAGTTTATCAAAATATTGCCCTTATGTAAGTCATTGCAATCTACTGATAATCACGAGACAGGAAGTAATTAACACTGATGGTCCCAATTAATTACGGAGCAAACAACTTGGAAGAAACATGAACTTAGATGCGTTGTATTTGGATGTACTAAATGTATGCTCACGTGTAAATGTAAAATACCCACAACTGCAACACGGGCTATAGCAGTTTTGTCCATCTAAAGTTGATTGCCACACCTAAAATTAATCGTAATAGACATGAGGCTTGGTACACCTATTCCCTAGCACTCGGGAGATTTTGATGTTGGAGATGAGCATAAACCTAAGATTGCGACGCGCGAAAAATTATAAAAAACCACGAGAACGTGAGCGTAGCTCTGCCCCTTAATAGGTTTAATATACTCGTATGGTACATATCCCCCGAGCCGTTAGTGTTAGATCAACCAATCTGGCTCAGTGCATATTTTCGGAATATCCCCAATTGTTACTAAAGAAGGGGTAGCTAACTAAATATGTGCGCCTGAAGCATTCTGTTTTATACCCAAGATAGAACTAAAAGGCTTAATAGCAGCCGGTAATAAAGATGAAGAGTATTCGTCCTTTCTGTAAAATCCCACATCTCAGAACCAATTTTAACCGATTAATCGATTGTGACATTCACTATGTGGCTTGTGGCGACGTCCTGTTAAATCATCCAATTCGGGCCAAAAATATTCGATTATCATTAAGCAGTAACGATTCCCATTCACAGTAGCGTGGCGGTCTTGATTATCACGGAAGACGTGATGACGCCGCACAAAACCGTAATTTTTTTCGGATGCAATGCCGACTCATGGAGTACGTCCGAATGTACATACTTTCACAGAAATAAATAATTTCATTGATATCATAAACATTTTTTGTTTTAGTAAAAAAAAACTTATGTTGCGCTCTTATTGAAAAACTCGCTCTTAAAGACTGACTCCACTTTTCGGTAGTAATTTTTAATAATTTCGACTCGTTGTTGGATCGTATGTCTTTCCGTGATGAAATGGCTTTCAGAAGATAAATGCTAAAAGAGCGAGGATCAAATATGCCCTCGTTTTCTTTCCCTATTTGTCTACTTTAGTAGTGTCTTTATTGAAAAACTCGTTAATTTTAAATTCGGAGAGATTGTTTTCCCGATAATAATGTACCCAATACTTTTCCTAACCTACATGTGCACACGCACAGTGAGACAGCCCAATAGTAACCGCGGCAAAAAATGATTTTTGACGTGTCGTCCAATTTGGATGGTTTTGGTCTAGAGCAAGACAAAGTTGAGGTATGCCAACGCGCTTGAAATATGTTTGTTCAATATGTAATAATCAAAAGCTTATTAAAATAAAAATACATAATAAATGTAACTTTCAAGTATTTTTTTAATTAATTTAGTTATTGTAGAATGAGTAAATGAAAAAATAAATTAAAAAAAAACACATTTTTTTTCTTAACAACAGAACTGTGGTGCAAAAATTGAATATTTTGCATTTTCAATGGCCTAGGAAATATAAAGCAGCCCCTCGCCCTAGGTGCAGTCTTATAGCTAATGAAAGTTTGAAATCTCAGCTTTAATTTAAAGTAGAGGACATATAGCAAAAGTTTGCAAAAGCACATTAAACATACAAAAAACTACAAAAAGTACGTAACGCGCACATTCTGTCGCTATACGTATGTTAGCATGCAATAGCATGTTTACAACTTTTTACTTTTATTTTTTTTTTAATTGTTTGCTATTCACTTATTGTGCAAGGGAATAGTAATAAATTACATTTGTTTTTTGTTAGTTATTCAGAATTATGCTTTAAAGATCATTTATGTTTTAATAAAAATATTCTTGTTTACATAAATTTACGTTATTAATTTGATAGATAATTTTGTTGAAGGTCATTGACTTTGGGTTAGATAGTTGCATAATTTTTAATTTAAATTGCTAGTGCAAGATATTGTTCTTATCTAAGTTGTGTTATGATCACTTTCTAATGTGGTTAGTTTAATTGTTATATTGTAGTGCCGCTTGTCGCCTGGTAGGAAAATGGAAAATAGTCTCTTGCATTATAATTATTTTTGTTGTCCAAAGCTCATAAGCAGCCTAATATATGTAGTGAGCATAATTTTGGTTTTGGTTGTTGTTGGTTTTTGGGCATTTTTTCCATCCGCTGAGCCAAACCAGTTTTTTTTTTTGCTCAAACATATGTACATTTTGTGTACTCGTGTACTTTTTTTTTTTGCTACAGGAATGTTATCCGAAGAAGCGCAAGAAGCAATGAATAAGGAGTATAGAAACTGTAGGCTATTCCATTCTCGTAAAAATTCACGTATTTCTACGAATGAAGATGTAATGCACTATTTGCAAATATAATCAGATCCTTATATTAATTCATTTAGAATGAGAAACAAATTGAAAAAATTAGAATACCATTATGATGTTAAAAAATTATTGATTTAATGAAAAAAAATATTGTTTTTTTTATTGCATTTCAATGGGAGGTGGGCGTATTAGTGGGCGTGTTATTGTAATTTTTGCATGAAACATTTTAAATGATATAAATTACAGTAATATAGAATTTGAAGGTTGTATTTAATATATTTTAGAAAATATGGCACTTTTTATGTTGAGGTAGTATGGGTGATGGGGTTAAAAGTGGGCCAAAGTTCAATTTTTATTTCAAATAATGTTTGTAACTATATAACATTCAAGTATACCAAAATTGAAAGTTATACCTAAAGTATTACGGACAATACGGCATTTTACAAATTTCGACTGTATGGCAGGTGGGCGTAAAAGTGGGCGAATTTTCTTAATTTTTTTTTTTTTAAACTGGAATTGTCTCAAAAATAACCTGTGCAAAATTTCAGAGCTCTACAATGACTCCTTGTATTTGATGCCGGCGTTGTCTCACTGTGCCACGAACCGACGGAAGAGAAGGACGATGTGACCCAAGATGCCTTCTATGAGCGCTTGGAGCGCACCTATTAGAGCTGCCCCCGCAACGATGTCAAAATCGTGCTTGGCGACTTTAACGCCAGGGTGAGCAAAGAAGGTGTCTTTGGCACCACGGTTGGTAAATTCAGCCTCTACGACTTAACATCCCTAAATGGATCCAGGGTTATCGACTTCGCCGGGGCCCGAAACATGATTATCTGTAGTACCAGATTCCAGCATAAGAAAATTCATCAAGCCACATGGCTGTCTCCGAATCGAAAAACCACCAAACAAATCGATCTTGTTGTGATAGACATAAGACACGTTTCCAGTGTGTTGGATGTGCGTGCGCTCCGAGGTTCGACTCGGACCACTATCTTGTTGCAGCCAATATTCGCACCTGCCTCTGTGCAGCAAAAAACGCACGCCAACAAACACAAGGAAGGTTCGACGTCGAGAAGCTGCAATCACAACAATTAGCCGAACAATTTTCTACTCGACTTGCACTCCTACTCCCGGGAACTGTGGGACGGCATTTCAAATTCCTTACGTACAGGTGCAACCGAAGCCACTGGTTTTCGGAAAGTGCAAAAGAACAGCTGGTACGACGAGGAGTGCCGTGTCGCAGCGGAGAGAAAACAGGCTGCCTACCTCGCAACGTTACGATCGACCACAACACGTACGGGATGGAATAGGTACCAAGAGTTGAATAAGGAATCGAGACGTATTTGCAGACAGAATAAGAAAGATGTCGAAATTAATGAGTACGAAGAGCTTGATAAGATGGCCGACAGGAGTGATGCTCAAAAATTCTAGGAAAAAATGCGGCGGCTTACTGAAGGTTTCAAGACCGGAGCATGCTCTTGTAGAACCCCCAAAGGTGATCTAGTAACCGATGTCCAAAGCATACTTAATTTATGGAGGGAACACTTCTCCAGCCTGCTGAATGGCAGTGAACGGACAACGCCAGGGGAAGGGGAACCCGATTCCCCAATCGATGACGATAGAGCAGATGTTCCATTGCCCGACCATGAAGAAGTTCAAATAGCAATTATCCGTCTGAAGAACAACAAAGTAGCAGGGGCCGGCGGCGAAAACTGATAAAGAGCATGCAAGAGTTTCTTTGTAAAATATGGTCAGACGAAAGCATGCCCCACACAAAGGAGACCCCACAATCTGCGCCAACTACCGTGACATAACCCTCCTTAGCATCGCGTATAAGATACTATCGAGCGTATTTTGTGAAAGGTTAAAGCCCACCGTCAACAAATTGATTGGACCTTATCAGTGTGGCTTTAGACCTGGAAAACCGACAACCGACCAGATATTCACCATGCGCCAAATTTCGGAAAAGACCCGTGAAAGAAGAATCGACACACACCACCTCTTCGTCGATTTCAAAGCTGCTTTCGACAGCAGGAAAAGGAACTGCCTTTATGCCGCTTTTTCCGGATCGGGAAGGACCTCTCCGAAACTTTCGATACCAAACGAGGTTTCAGACAAGGCGACTCCCTATCGAGCGACTTCTTCAAACTGCTACTGAAGAAAACAATTCGAGCTGCAGAACTTAATCTAGCTGGTATAATCTTTTATAAGAGTGTACAGCTGATGGCGTATGTCGATGATATTGATATCATCAGCCTCAAGACCCGCACCGTTAGTTCTGCTTTCTCCGGACTGAACAAAGAATCAAGGCAAATGGGTCTGGCAGTGAACTAGAGCAAGACGAAATATCTCCTGTCATCAAACAAACAGTTGCCGCACTCGCGGCGGGTGCTACTTCGGACTGAGTAGGCAATTGAGAAGTAAAGTCCTCTTTCGACGAACCAAAACTAAGCTCTATAAGTCACTCAAAATTCCCGTCTTGCAATAATGTGCAGAGGCCTGGACGATGACAGCAACTGATGAGTTGACGTTGCGAGTTTTCGAGAGAAAGGTTCTGCGAAAGATTTATGGTCCTCTGCGCATTGGCCTCGGCGAATATCGCGTTCGATGGAACGATGAGCTGTATGAGTTATACGAAGACATTGACATAGTTCAGCGAATTAAAAGACGGCTACGCTGGCTAGGTCACGTTGTCCGGATGGACGAAAACACTCCAGCTCTGAAAGTATTCGAAGCAGTGCCCACCGGGGGAAGCAGAGAAAGAGGAAGACCTCCACTCCGTTGGAAGGACCAGGGGGAGAAGAACCTGACTACGCTTGGAATATCCAATTGGTGCCATGTAGCGAAAAGAAGAAACGACTGGCGCGGGTGTTAACTCGGCTATAATCGCGTAAGCGGTGTGTACGCCAATTATAAAGAAGATATGCCCAATATAAGAAGTTTTAACTTTCGTTTGCCTTTATGTGATAAATGTATATCCGTCGGTACGTAAAATTAAGCAAATTACTGACAAGGGATTATTATGCAAATTTGGTCACCAAATTACCGCAGCTACTATATTCTACATATAATTATTATCGTGTTTTTGATAGACCATATGCCGCATATGAGCAACATAGTGTGTGTTACCTTCAAAAACTTGCGGGTACTCATGTTCTGGAATATACTTGATTAACGCTGTCAGTCGTGACCTCCTCGTAGCGCAAAGACTTAGCTCGATATGTTAGTAGTTTATAACTACACCGATATATGGGGAGTGGGCGTGGTTATTATATGATTTCATCCGGATTACGCCCATTACAAAGTAAGGATGGGATTGTAGTTGGCGATTCTGACAGCAAACACGTATTCCAAGCTTCATTTTCAATTGCACAGACAAATGAACGGGCAGGCAGACGGAGAATAAGATTTTAACTGGTCTCTCTGATCACTTACACATATGTATATAGCTCAGTATCTATCTCGATTAATTTTAGGTAAGAACAAAACTATTAAATTCTGTAGCAACAAAAGTATAAAAATAAAAGCACTAAAATCTCTAGTGGCTGTAAATGGGGTATGGTACTTAATCTATGTATGCAGACATAGTTCTGCTACCATGCCCACTTCCTACTCCTGCGAACGCGTCGAGCATCTTACAAAAACCCGTGTGAAACTTACGGTCACTTGTATATTAACGTGATCAACAAAATTTTCTCCTCAGCTGAGGTTGCCCAAGCGTATGGGCATTACTTTATAACATACATGAATTAATATTTTAAGATATGCCCTAATATTTCTCTTGCCTTGTCTCAGTAAAAATCCCATCACTTAATATGTCCTCACTTTAATGTGTTTTTCTGGAATTCACATTGAAACCAATTTAAGGCTCTTTAATTCCTCTACACATACCCTAAATGTAACGTAAGCATATTTTGCGACTGCGGCAATTCTTTGAATATTTCAAATGTATAATGAAAAATAAACCGTAGCTGACCAAAGAAAGAATCGATCGAAATTATTTGTAAATTATAAGATTTAGACAACCTGTTGAAGGCAAATGTAAGACTCTAGCATGGCAGACAAATATCTCAATGACTTTACAAAATATCTTAGTTATCTGAGTTTTGTCAAAAAATTAACTAAGCCTGCATTAAAATCCTTATTTATTTCTCCTTTTGTTTTTTCCATCTTTGTTTTTAATAAAGCAAACAATTAAGAAGAGCCAAAGACACATCAAGTGCAACTGTCATTCGGTGTGAATAGCATTTAGCGATTAGAACGTTGGATGTTTTCAATTAAAATGAACCACGGAGCGAAGCGGAAAATAGAAATCTTTAAGTGCCAGATAGCAAATGAGTTTGCCACCGCAGAAGCATGCAATTATTGACAGCAACTAACTTCTTCTTCTTAATTGGCGTAGACACCGCTTACGCGATTATAGCCGAGTTAACAACAGCGCGCCAGTCGTTTCTTCTTTTCGCTACGTGACGCCAATTGGATATTCCAAGAGAGCCAGGTCCTTCTTCGCTTGGTCCTTCCAACGGAGTGGAGGTCTTCCTCTTCCTCTGCTTCCCCCGGCGGGTACTGCGTCGAATACTTTCAGAGCTGGAGTGTTTTCATCCATCCGGACAACGTCACCTAGCCAGCGTAGCCGCTGTCTTTTAATTCGCTGAACTATGTCAATGTCGTCGTATAACTCGAACAGCTCATCGTTCCATCGAACGCGATATTCGCCGTTGCCAATGCGCAAAGGACCATAAATCTTTCGCAGAATTTTTCTCTCGAAAACTCGTAACGTCGACTCATCGGTTGCCGTCATCGCCCAAGCCTCTGCACCATATAGCAGGACGGGAATTATGAGCGACTTATAGAGTTTAGTTTTTGTTCGTCGAGAGAGCACCTGTTGGCAAGAGCAATCCTGCGTTGGATTTCTAAGCTGACATTGTTGGTGGTGTTTACGCTGGTTCCAAGATAGACGAAATTATCTACGACTTCAAAGTTATGACTGTCAACAGTGACGTGAGTGCCAAGTCGCGAGTGCGACGATTGTTTGTTTGATGACAGAAGATATTTCGTTTTGCCCTCGTTCACTGCCAGACCCATTTTCTGTGCTTCCTTGTCCAGCCTGGAGAAAGCAGAACTAACGGCGCGGGTGTTGAGGCCGATGATATCAATATCGTCGGCATACGCCAGCAGCTGTACACTCTTACAATCTTCTGTACCTTCTCTATTTAGTTCTGCAGCTTGAACTATTTTCTCCAGAAGCAGGTTGAAGAAGTCGCACGATAGGGAGTCAACAAAGGCAGCTCCTTTTCGTGCTGTCGAAAGCAGCTTTGAAATCGACGAAGAGGTGGTGTGCGTCGATTCTTCTTTCACGGGTCTTTTCCAAGATTTGGCGCATGGTGAATATCTGGTCGTTTGTTGATTTACCAGGTCTGAAGCCACACTGATAAGGTCCAATCAGTTTGTTGACGGTGGGCTTTAATCTTTCACACAATACGCTCGTTAGAACCTTATATGCGATGTTGAGGAGGCTAATCCCACAGTAGTTGGCGCAGATTGTGGGTATCCTTTTTTATGGATTGGGCATAGCACACTTAAATTCCAATCGTTGGGCATGCTTTCGTCCGATCACATTTTACAAAGAAGCTGATGCATGCTCCTTATCAGTTTTTCGGCGCCGTGTGTGAATAGCTGGGCCGGCAATCCGCCGCTTTGTTGTTCTTTAGGCGGGTAATTGCTATTCGAACTTCATCATGGTCGAGCAATGGAACGTCTGCTCTATCGTCATCGATTGGGGAATCTGGTTCGCCTTCTCCTGGCGTTGTGCGTTCACTGCCATTCAGCAGACTGGAGAAGTGTTCCCTCCATAATTTAAGTATGCTCTGGGCATCGGTCACTAGATCACCTTTGGGGGTTCTACAAGAGTATGCTCCGGTCTTGAAACCTTCTGTAAGCCGCCGCATGTTTTCGTAGAATTTTCGAACATTGCAGGATGGAGTCATGTGTAGAAGTTCACGCAAGTGAGGAAGTTCTCTGATCGCCATTAACTTGGGAGTGGCCAGAAACGATTCTTTTACACATGGCTCAAGCAGCTCACTATTTCCGGTCTTTGACCAAGTATCCTCTGGGTAGCCTAAGAACATCCGTTCGAAGGCGAGCTGATGTGAGAAGGCGAAACATCCCCTACATAGGGTTGTGCGCTGGGTTTGGGACCCGCCACGTAAAAATACTATACCAATGAAAAGCAACTAACTAATATATCTAAATAATGCAAAGTTAATGCACAGATGTCCTTTTAATTAACTCAACTTAATTTAATTTAATTAAAAAGTGTCAACAAGTGGCGACAAACGCAGCTTAGTCAGAATATTTTCTAATACAACCTACACTATTTATAAGATACATACATATGAGTGGATGTGTGCGTGTGATTTAAAACTCCGCATTGACAAAGTGAGCCACTGTGGCGTATACGTAACTCGCTTATAATGAGAGTGCACAACAGCGCTAACACCTGATTTTTGTTGTACGTCGTTTTGTTTGTCGTTGTTGTATTTGTTTGGCATATCAACTGCCTGCCGGTATGCAATATTCTACTGCAAATATATTCTTAGAAATACAAATACCAATGCTCAAGAGTGAACTGCATATAAACTACTAATAAACGGCAAAGCAGTATTGTATTGGTACAAACATATTCACATGCACACTGCGATCTCCACTACACAAGTGTACTCTGCTTTCCTTGATTGTGTTTTAAGACACATGCGGTTTAGGTGTTTTAAAAAAGTGGTCGTAGAGATGCAAAATGGGACTTATATCGTTTAAGTAGTTTGTAATTAATTAAGCACCTGGTATTATTGATGTTTGATTTAAAGCGACTAGATCAGATGGAATTTGAAGCTGTGTTATTCCCATATATATGTAGTAGTAGTAGTTATTGTTGGATTTGTCCCATTTGGAAGGATTGGCTTCCGACACATATAAAATTCAGTTGAAATTTTTATCTAGTTCTTGAGATATAAGACTTCACCTAAACGTGAGAGGTATTAAGCAAAGTGACCTTTTTCTATAAAATAATATACCCTGAATAGGTTTAGTTTGCTCGTTCACCCGACGTCTGTGCAAGCGATAGCTTGAGTAAAATTTGAGAGATCTTAATGAAGTTGGCAGTTTCACGGTAAAAAAAGTGAAAATGAGTTCGTAAATAGGCGTAATCGCTTCACTAGCACGCCTAAAAAATTATATTAAACGAAAAATCTATAAAATGCCATAACTTAGCACTAAATTAAATTATAAAACTGTATTTTGGCATAAAGGTTCAGTTTATCTATGTAACAAGTATATAAAGCCATTATTCAGCTTTGCGTTATATACAATATAATGTATGTGTATTAAGGTGGGCCAAAAAAAGTTGTTTTTTTCTTAGTTACCATGAAAATCTCATCCGACATGACTAAAAACAAGTTCTGGTAAAACCTGAGCTCTTAATATTAATATTACGAGGTACCTCATCGACATTTTCGATTTCCCATATAAATAACACAGGAAATTTTGTTTTTTTTGTTTGGATTTTTAATGTACACAAACAAATAATTGGTAACCGATCTACAAAAAAGGTCTAAAACATTTTTTGGCTGAGTCAACTCATTCAAAGTTATTTGTAGTTAAAGTCCAACAAAAAATTATAAAAAATGATTTCCACAATTATTCATCTTATAATACAAATTGATGGCTAATAAACATAACAAATCATATTTTTCGTAAAACTTATCGAGTGTTTAGCGATGTAACCATAGAACTTTCACAAAATATCGATAATCGTTTAAGAAATAATTTACTACATCATTGACTACGCTGAGACGCTTAAAAAATGTCTGATTCTCTTCATAGCTTTCATCCTGTGACCAAGATTCCACATTTTTGTCAATGAAGGCAGTAGGTGAATCGAATGTTTGAAATATAATCATTGACTTTCTCGAAATAAAGTCACTTAGATCTACTGATAAGAATTGGTCTGAACTTCCTGGCTCAATTTAAAGTCTTTTTTTTGGATCAGTGTTTATATCTTTTTTATTCAAAGCCTGTGTCATTTTCTGTTTTATGGGTAGAGGCACATTATCATCAAAAAGAGAACTAATGGTCAACTGTTCACTCAAATACTACAGGTGATTTTTCATTTTTGAACAAGCTGCTGTTGAAACGGAGCTGTTCAGAGTTTTATACTCAACTAAGTCTTGCATGAAGGTCAGGTCATTGTATGGTGCCAGAATCGTAGATGGAGCAGTGTACCAAGCTTTCAAATAAATTTTAACGAGAAAAATACAAACTTCACGTAAGCCATTGAATTCTCGTGCTGTTAGTTTAAATTTTTCTCTAAAGAGAATAAATGGCTTTCCCCATCCAACGAGCAAGATGAACTGGACCTGGATATTTAAACGTAAAGTTCGGTTTTGGCTTTTCCCCCAAAGAACTCAGCATGATAAGATTGCATGAATTTTTTTTATGAATTAATTAAATAGAAATGAGATAAATCGAAAAAATATGATTTATTATGTTTATTAACCATCAATTTGTAATCAATCTATGTACATATATGTACATATAAATAAAAATGAATCGCCAAAATGTATGTACGCTCATAACTCAAAAACGCCTGGACCAATTTGGCCAATTCTTTTTCTTAAATGTTCGTTGAAGTTCAAAGAAGGTTTTTACGGCGAGAAAAATTCGAATAATTTCCGGAAAACCCCTAAAAACAGCCTTTTTTCTTTTCCCCATACAAACGTTACATACATACATACATATGTACATATTTAAAAATGAATGTTTGTTTGTTAGTAACACTAAGAGAACGGTTGATGAAATTTTTAAAGGTAGTTTGTTGTGGATCGAGAAAGGTTTAGAAACAAATACCTTATACTTTTCATGAGGAGAATTCGGAAAATTGGACAATTCCAAAAAGTAACATTTTTCATACACATTTTTTTCAATTTTCGTTTGTTTTGTTTTTCAATATTTTGATTTGTAAATTATTTGAATCGTTCAATTGCGGTCGCTTGCTTTTTTATTCCGGCTATCCAAAGGAAAAATTATTGAAAATTATTCAGTGGAAACTTTATGTGTGTTTCAGACGAAGTGATCAATTACTGATTGAAATTTGTTACAAAGCCACGAAGAGGTCGCGCTAATATTTGTCGGCGTTCTTTTTGCCATCAACGTATGGCAGCCCAAAGAAAGGCAAGAAGTACTCCCAAAATGCGATGACATACGTGCGGAATTATGGATCGCAGTCAATCAGCTAGCGATCGTAACGATATCACAGCACGACTTTTTAAACAATAGCTGCGATGTTTGACGGTCTTTATCTTGAAGCAACCTATGGTATATATGGTGCTGTTAGATGCTGAATGTATTCTGTTGCGTACGCACACATTCTTCTTTGGATGCGGATGGTGATTACACCAGATCAAATTGATGAAATCATTTCAGCGGAAATTCCTGATTCAGAGATAGATCCAGAGTTATACGAAGTGGTGAAAACCAATATGGTTCATGGACTTTGGGAACCTTACAATCCCACTTTGGTTTGTATGTCTGACAATAAATGCATGAAACACTACTCATGTGCTTTTCTTTCGGAAACGGAAATGATGGATATTCTCTGTATCGGCGTCGCTTACCAGACGACAATGGCAGAACATTTAGCATTTAGAGGCGTGAATATCGACGTTAACAACACATCGAAGTTGAAAACATATGGATCGTACCATATTCGCCACTTTTGTCTAATTCACATTCAAAACTCATGTCAATGTTGAATATTGTAGATTGGTGAAATCGATCAAATACGTTTGCAAGTACGTCACCAAAGAAAGCAACATAGCGGTTATTGGCCTTGGACAATATGTGATCAGCAGTATCAAATGGGTCGATATGTGAACCCCAATAAAGCGCTTTGTAGGATGTTTACTTTTGCAATTCATGAAAGCTTTCCGACTGTTGTGCGTCTCGCGGTTCAACTTCATTTAAGTCATTGCGTATTGTGAATGGTACAGTGTGTGCAACTTTTTGAGAAGCATGCCAGCAGTTGCGTTTGCTGGAACATGCTAATCACTGAAAACAGACGAAGGACAATGCAATAGTTACTTTGCATGCCACTGAAGTTCGCATAGTTTTCGCGAAGATCATTTCGACATATCAGCCTTCAAATTCGCATTAATTATGGGATACGAAAAAATGACATTGCCGATGACATTTTACATTGTATTCCCTAAGAATTGGAAATGGGCAAATTTCGGTTGATACTTCCAGTGGTTTGATATCAATTTCACATCCCTTTTGTCAATTCAACGGAAGATGAACTCATCATGAATGTTTATCCGCACATTGGCAAAATTATCGTAACTGCAATTGCTTGAGTGCACGCGCAATTTTAGTTGCCAAAAATACCGATGTTAATGACTTAAACTGGAAGATTCAAAGATAAATTCCGGGAGGTTTGCGCTCATACAAATCGATCGATCGTCTTGACAAGAAAGACGAAACCGTAAATTATCCAGTGGAATTTCCAAATTCTTTGGAGAGCCTTGGTATGCCCCAGCATCATTTGCGTCTCAAAGTAGGACCAGTCGTTATTATGTTTCGCAATCATCATGACCCGAAACTGTGTAATGGAACCCGACTGATTGTGACGCACCTATCGAATACAAGGAACAGCCATTTCATTTCAAACGTATTCAATTTCCATTAAAAATTGGCCAGATATATGTGGCGTGTTGACGAGTTGGAAACAAATCTTCTTTGTATATTTACGCTCCAGAACAGAAATCAAAAAAATTATGTTTATTAAGCTGCGCTACATTAAAAAAATGTAGAAAAATCGAAAATAAATCATTTTCGACACAATATAATTTCAATTTTTTTTTCATTTCAAAGCACACAATTTCACGCAGGACAACGGCTGCGGGGTCAGCTAGTTTGTAATATAAGATGAAAAATTGTGGAAATCATTTTTTATTTTTTTGTTGGACTTTAACTACAAATAACTTCGAATGAGTTGACTCAGGCAAAAAATGTTTTAAAGCTTTTTTTGTAGATCAGTAAATTTGCTATAAGTATAAGTGTTGATTATCGGTTACCAATTATTTGTTTGTGTACATTAAAAATCCAAACAAAAAAAAAATTTCCTGTGTTATTTATATGGGAATCGAAAATGCACCTCTTGATATTAATATTAAGAGCTCAGGTTTTATCAGAACTTGTTTTTAGTCATGTCGGATGAGATTTTCATGGTAACTAAGAAAAAAAAAGTAAAAACTTTTCTGGCCCACCTTAATGTGTATAAATTGGAATGTCTCCAAGGCACTTCAAAGTCCTGGAGCGGCAAAGATTTGGCAGAGGGTCGAAATATTGTTCTCAGTTTACTTGGAAAGAACTTCTATTTTTAGTAGTTATTGGCTGATCTATGACAATATTTATCCTCTAACGGTGGCTCACCGTACGGACACACTCATTTGCAACACAATAACAGTGCCTCAATCGGTGACTATATGGAAATGTACCCCTAACAAGTTTAGCTCGGTACTGTGAAAATACGTTCTTAGACACCTCTAAAAAGATTCCCAAATATGAGCTATTAATTGTAACGGGATGATCTGCCGCCTTACAGTGTCTTATTTTTTCTTTTTACGAAAATTGAAAGAATGTCTCGTTTCATAGGTTTTGTAGGATATTGAATGCTCTTCGAAAAGGTCGGTAACGATTTTTTGTAAAAACCTAACCGTTTGAAACGTATTAACGGTTGAATTTTGATTATTTTAAGGCAATTTTTTTTCTTTACGAATGAATGAATAACGCAATGAAAAATTCATTATATGTACGATAACTAAAAATGTTGATGGAATTGAACTCTGGTACTCTACCAAGAGAAAAAAAATAGTTTCTTTTTTTTTTGTCCACCCTAATATTTATATATATATATATATGTAAATAACATGAGTATATGTACTAATTGTATATACTTTAGCTTTTAAGTAAATATGTACGCCTGTACGTGTTAACAAGGTGTTTCCTTTCCGTTTATTTGCATGTCTATTAGTGGTGGCAGGCTTCAATGTGTGTGCTGTGAATATATACTTTTAGTGAGTCAACAAAAATGTCGCGCCTAAAAATTGATAACGAAAAGTGCATATACAAATGGCGAAACCAAAAACAAATTTAAAAAAAAGTGCTCACAATACTGGTGGACCACAAATAGCCTTAAAATATATTGTGTATATAACTGAGTAATGGTTTAAAACAGTTTGAAATAAATAGTGACATAGTAAGTATGTGCATAGCAGTGTTACGTCTTTCATAACAAAATAAAATCGCGAAATTTTTTAAACATCTTTTATAAAACAATAATGCTTTTATACTACATTGCAGGCGATGGCAGCAAGCCGTGGAGAACGGGCGAATAGCGATGATGTCTATTTCTGCGCGTCGCAATGAAAGCGGAATCATCAAAAATATGGTAACGAGTAAATCACACTAATGCTAATAGTAGCTAAGGAACAGGGAGTATGTTTATTAACCAAGAATATGTTTATTTCTGGAGTTAAGGTTAGATTCTAATATCCTAATTTGAGGACGTAAAATATATACTCTGTATTTCCATCTTTTTCATTTATTAGATAGACATTATCTATCTCAAATATATACATTCATAATCAATTTTGAAAATTATGGTGTTCAATATATATTATGCAAGATACGCTATATGCTTTGGAGCCAAAAAAAAATTAACTTAAGAATAGATTTGAAAAAATACGGTATACTTTTGGGATATGTTTATAGCATACTCTCAAGCATTTCATTCCAAAATCGCAAATTTGAACTTTATTTCAATTTCATTTTACCACTCATTGCCATTTAAAAAAAGTTCTTAGTTTCTTGGAAAACCCTACTCTCTTAGATTCCATTCGAAAAACAGCTACGGCCGCTCAATGTCATATCGTTCGACCGCTCGCCATAATGTGCTAACAATGCATTCATCATCAAGCTCTACTTAACCGCCCAGTGCTTATTCGTCCTATGGGCATACCACGACAACAACAACATCATACTACGAATCACACCATCTCACCAGCAGACAGGCCGCTGACGACAATTTGCCAAGCGCAAGCACCAGCGCCGCTTCCACAGCCAGTCCGCCGCCATTTCACACAAACGATGCCGCAACGGCGTTGCATAGACTACCACTACACCAAAGCAGCCAACAAAATGTCGCTCCTTGTGACGGCGACGATCGACAGATGGCACCAGTCTCTTTTCGCCACCTCATTGACCCCCGCTCACCGCTGCCATGGAGGAAACCTTTGCTAACCGGAAAATGCGGGGTTTCACAGGAGTATGAAGGGGAAGTGGGGGGGTCGACGTGGTGCACTGGAGGTGGAGGTTGAAAGGGAAGAGGGTCATTTAGAACCCGCAGAGTGGCAAACATATAGTCCAGAAAGCATTTTTAATGTCACTTGTTTTAAATGCCTAAGAAGAAAAAGAGTAATGGCATGGATATTCCCGGAGGCTTTTATATTGGTGGTGATTAGGGGGGGTCGATTCGGACTTTTTCGATTCGGGGTTTCCAATATGGGAAAAATTGCTGTAGTACTTCCTTTTTCCAATGCAACTTTTTTTTTGAGATCGGATTGCACCTTGAACCCCAAATTTCGGAAATTCGCCTAAAAACGGGAAAATTTTCTACCCACCCCCAAAAAGATCTCTGGGAAAAGTTTAAAAAAAAGTTTTTTTCACGTCATTTGCTACCGTGGGATGTGCTCATGGCCGGAAAAGAACCTTTCCCGAGATACGAGCGAAAGGGGGGCACCGGGGAAAAAAAATCGGTTGCGGGCCCATTTTTTTACGGTTTTTGATATCACTCACATTCATTTACCACGCCAAAAGGGCACGTTCGGGTAGGGCTCCAAAAAATATTTTTTTTATCGATTCCTTACCCTGTTTTGCCGAGTTCTATCAGTTATATTCATTTCCGCGCCATACGACACGTTCGGACGGTCTCCCACAAAAATTTTTTTAGCCTTCACTCTTGTCTTGATTTCGCCGAGTGCTATCACTTATATTTTCAACAGAAACAGAACTCAAAAGTTGATCAAAATTAAAATTTTAAAAAATGTCCTGGTTTGGCATATATCCCATTCCGGTCCCAGACCATGTATTATGATGCATTTTGTGTTTTAGTTTGAAAATTTCGATAAGGCGACTCCAAGGCGA